>NW_027672408.1:0-20474 GCF_964165515.1 Mesoplodon bidens
ATGGGTCACAGGAGTCAGACAAATTTGGTCAGATGGGGAAACTAATACTCAGTGAAGTGAAGTATGATACCTGAGGTCACACAGCTGGTAAGTTTAAGAGTAAGGATTTGAAGCCAGGTCTCTGAGATCTAAACGGTGAGCCTCTTTGTTCTACCAGATTACCTGTAAATAGCAATATTTGTGTTTTTAAAAGAATTTCCTCTTTTTGTAATATAGGCCAGGTGATCAAGCTGTGTTAAATCAAATTCCTGGCATTTATGTGGTCAGAAATATGTGCAGTTGAGTGACTTAAAAATCAACACCCAGAAGAGAGTGAACCTTTCTACCATGCTTCTTATACTGAGACTTCCATCAGCAAGTGATTTCCTTGCTTTTTAATTTAATGCTAACTCTGTTCAAGCAGAAAATAGATTTGAAGACAATGAAGAATGCACCACTTTATTTTCCTAAGGTCTTCCCTGCACAGTAGACCTTGAACAAAACTAATTTTATAAGGAGAGACAACCAACCAAGTTAATCTTCAAATGCAAAAATTTATTGTTTTTTTCCCTAAATTATTTTACTAAGTATTGATTTCTTGATTCTTATTATTCGTCTTTAAATCACAAGGTTCAGTGTAGAATTTGCTTACATTCTGGTAACAAAATTCATAATCAAAAGGGAAGAGGAAAATAATCCCAGCATGGTGCATGTAATGTTTCTGTCCAAGGGAACCTTGTAAATTGCTGATAAAAATAAATTGTAGTGAATGAGAAAATCATAAAAAGTAAAATATCAAAGGATTCTTAGTGATAACTTGGTCCAATTATTATTTTTATTATTATTTTCCACTCCCAAGGTAGGGAAAGACTGGTTTTCTGAGAAGGAGTACTTTGATTGCAGTTTTTCCACATGGGTATCATATTTTGGAAGATTTTTCAATGTAATAACATTACTGACAAATAATGGTTATACTGAAGTTGATCAATTTAGAAATGGGGAAATGTGCAGAGTTTGTGATCATTAGTAACAACAACAACCAAAACAATTCTCTGAGGTCCAAATTATTCTTGACCTTCAAGGAACCTAGAAAGTCTAAGGGAGTGATTTCCATCGTTGGTTTTAGTGGGTTCTATGGTAGTGTATCCCTTCAAAGGAAGCTGAAAGAATAAAAGACAGTTGAGCCCTTTGTAGAATAAAGAGAATAGAATAAAATCAGGCTGAGACCAAATCGAACTTCAAGGCCATAGAAAGAAATCTCAGAAATACATTAAAATGGAACTGAGAATTAAGAGCATTTGGAGGTCAGAGGTGTGTATAAGCTTAGAACAGAAGAAGGTTGTGATTTAGCAAGATACCCGTGTAAAATCAATGGATTGCTCATTGCTGGTGTACCTTGACTACTTGGTGCTTCTTAAGTAAAACAGCTTTAATGTCTGGGGAGAAAGACAAATAGAAGCCTATAAAACATTTCCAATCTTTATATGTTTTTCTTGGGCTTCCAAATGTTTTAAAAATTACAAAAAAATGTATCTTTTAGCCTTGATTTCCTGTACCTTCAGAAAAATTTGCAAGAAGCAGGACCATTTTACTATAATGGTATCAATTTTCAATACTCATATGGTGGCTTTGTAAGCAGATAGGGTAGGGGATCCCTGGAAAAAGAGAACTAGGCACAGTTTTCTTGACATAAAAGAAGCCATTTTTGGCCTAAGCCATTTTGTGGTTTAAGCCTGGCCACAGTGCTTGTCCTTGAATAGGTCTCAGTAATTAAGGATCTTAAGGGAAGGGAGGGAATGCAGGAACAGAGAAAAAGCAGTTAAGAAACAAAAGTTCAGTGATAAAACAGTCCTATTTCCTCCTCAAAGGATGTACATAGCAATCTGAGAGTTCTGCAGGAACTAGGGCCCCCAGGTGGAGGATGGTAACTACATGCTGACACCCCAGAATGGTCCAAATCTAAGGAATGATGATGTTCACCTTTTCTGACCCTCATGACTTCAATCAACTAAAGCTTGGACTCTGTCAACCTTTGCCCAGATTCTATGCTTAATTCTCCTCTGCTCAAGCCACTTCATGAATATGTATGTATCTTTAGCTTAAAACTGCCCCAATTTTGCTGTTCATGGAGACACTGCTTTGGGAAAGATCACTGGTGTTCGCCTTACTTGCTGCAAGTAATAAATCCTTCCTCCTCCCGCTCTTTGGCTTGATTGTGTCTTTTGGCTCTACACCCACCAAGAGGCGAACCCAGTTTTCGGGTAACATCTTCATCTTTGAAACGGCATAGAATGCATGCTTTCCAACTCAAAGTCTACAGTATTCTCTATTATCTTATAATAAGGTCACTTAACTCATTTATATAACTATATAATTTAAATAATTTGTCTGGGCTCTGAGGCATTTAAGTTTGCCATCTAATTTAAATCGTTATGACATTTGAATTTTAAGGTAGTGTTTCTTAAGCTTTAAGAGGCACCTAGGACCTTGCTGAGGTGCAGATTGAGATTCAGTAGACTTGGCAATTCTAATCAATTTCCAGGTAATGCCAGTACTGATGGTACCCAGGCCATACTTTAAGTAATGAGAGCTTAAAGTAAATGTCTTCCTCTGGGACTGGAGAAAAGGGCTTATGTGAAACTAGTTTGTTTGGTAATGGGATACCAAGGAATAAGAGTACAAGGCAGGTAAGCAAAACAGAGAAGGCATGAAAGCCAATACAATCATATATTATCAAGTTGGCCGCCAGGATGGGTAATATCAGGGAGGAAGAAATTTGCCTCTACCCTTCTAGGTTCTTCTGGCTGGTCTAAGAATTAAATTAGCATGAGAGAGATAAACAGGAGAAAATCAAACAAAAATTTAATGATATGTACACATGGGAGAGACCCAGTAAATTGAGTAACTCACCAAAATGGCCAAAGCCCTCACCTTAAATACCATTCTCAGCTAAAGGCAAAAGAGGCTAAAGATGTTGAGGGTAGAGAGAGTCAGTTAAGGGAGGCTACAAAGAAAAGCACAGTAAACTAGGGCAAAGTCGTTATTCAGGTTTAAGTCAATGCCTTCTCCCTTGATAAGAGTATCTAGATTTAGTCAACTTCTTCTTCCTGGTACAGCAAGGGAGATTTCTCTTATAAATGTAAATGTTTCCTACTTAGTAGGTAACTCCTACTTAGTCTTCAGAGTTTTTCTGATATCTGCTGTTTCTTAGAAAATAATCAGCTTAAAGCAATTAATATGCCAAAGAGACATATTTTGGGATGGCAAATTCCTACAGTAACTAATGATAAATCCTACTGGGAACTCTTAAAGAGTTTTATGAAATACATATCACAATTTACTGCCTGAGGATAAAAGAGGGAATATTTACCCATCCAATCTTACTCCCATTGGTCAAAAGATGCAATATGTTTTATTATGATTGGTTGGTGCCTTGAGACAGAGCTTGGCCACAAAGCTCATGTCTCTTTGAGGCAGAGGACAGATGGTCCCTTGGCACTCTGCCACACTGCTTCCCCCAAAGCCAAGTCATGACTTTACCATTCTAATGGTGAAAGCATAGGCACACTCTGGGACAACAAGTGTCTGGGGAGAAGATAAGTATTACTGCATTTTCACTTTCAGATTACTGGATGGCCTTTAAGGAACCAGTAAAAGTCATTGTGGCTTTTTCCTCTCCTAGAATTTCTGTGGCTCCTCCAGTGACCTCTAGTTTATGAATTGGTTGCTAGTTAGTAGAGAATCAGACCCAATTCCTCTTCCTACTGTTTAAGAGAAAACCATATCCTACAGTAGATTAATTGTACAATACAAAGATGCCCTGCCAGACAGCTATAGAAGAAATCTCTCTTGTTTGGAGGCCCTTTAGCAATCTTGAAGATGCTATGGGGTGAGTGTATGTCTCTCTCCTAAGTGAGTCTAAGAGATTATCACCATTACCATAATATCGGCTATAGAAAACAAGTACCTCTGGGCTCTAGGCAGCCCGTTTTTTCACTTTTCTTATTATAGTTCTAAAATTTGAGTGGAATGACAACCTATTAAAACAGTGGCATTCCACAACTAATTAGAATGTTTCCAAAGCTTTAGATTATGCAGTAAACATTCACAACAGAATTCATTGTCTTGCTCAGGTTAGGGCTGATAACTTGAATTCTCTGCTCAACTGTGATGCCTGCATTATTTTCCCCCTAGGGTGACAAAGGTTACTGAAATCTGGGGGGAGTCTTAAAGTGTCAGTAGCACACAGACAGCTTCACTCATGAATTCCTATCTGTTCTGGAGTTTGAGACTCAAAAACATTTGGGATTCAATGGAGCATCAAATTACCTACATTTGGCAAGAGACCATACTATGTAGAGGAAAGAGCTTTGGCCTAAGTCTGAGAATAAATTTTCTAGATTCTTGAGTTGAATTCCAGCTACTCTTCCAAACAAAATGTATGGCTTTAGACTTATTCCTTTGATGATAAAACTTCAGTTCCCACATATTAAAGCAAGAAAAATATTATTATTCTCATTCCTATCTCAGGATTATCAAGGGAAACAAATGTTTTAGTTTTTGTCTATATCACACAATAGGTGTGAAGATAACATGAAAAGATGGCAGGCACTTTATAGCCATAAAAGGACCACACAAGGGGTTGTTTTGGCAAATCACAAAGGTGGCAATGTATGTTTTCAGTTCTTTCATTATACCCTATAACTGATATCACGTTCCTTTCAATGCTCTTTTTATTACATCATTGTCACACTTCACTATTTCAAAAGGTCTTTTCACCCAGCTAGCTCTCTAGTAAGAAATCAATAATCCAAAAAACCATTGATAATGCTGTTAATTATGATGATGATATAACACTTTGCATGTGAATATTACAATTTAAAAATAATATGCGTGGGAAAAAAAATAATATGTGTGGAATTCCCTGGCGGTACAATGGTTAGCACTCTGTGCTTCCACTGCAGGGGGCACAGATTTGATCCTTCGTTGGGGAATTAAGATCCTGCATGTTGCATAGCATGGCCAAAAAAATTTTTAAAAATAAATACATTTTAAAAAATAAATAAAAATAATATGAGTATCTACTATTGCTAACAATGACCACACTAAAAAAAAGCCTTCACTTTTCATTTTGTCCAAGGAGCTCTAAAACAATAGATCTCTTGATGTGACTCACATAGTAAGGTATAGTTAAAGAATTTGAACCAGGCATATAGGGCTCAAAACCCATTGCTCTTTCATTATCACTATGATTGTTACCAAGACTGTCACCTCATAATCATAACTGTGCCCCTCCCTAGAACAGAAGCCAATTACTCTTCTCTAAGTTTCAGAAAGAAGCTGCAAAGAGAAAAAACAAACAGACAAAAAAACCCCCAAAAAACAAAAAAACAAGTACTACTTAGAACCAGCTAGGCCCAAGATGGTGGAAGATTTAACTTCCTGTAGACCCTGAGCCTCATTATACACTCATTATAATACATTAACATGCTAAATAACACACCAAGACAGTTGATGATTGCTGTGACAACAACCGGAAAAGCCCAAACAAGGACTGAAAAGATTTGCATTGGTTCCAGGTCCAAACCACACCCCTATTCTCTAATAACACATGAATATTCCTTCAACTCTTTCCAAATCCCTTCCTTTTACTTTAACCTTCCTATATATTTGGTGTCTTCCCTCTGAATTGGGTTGAGAAGTTGATTTGCAAACTAGGATCCCCCTTCTCCATTCTTTGGGCATTGAATAAAGCTTGTGCTGTTCCAGTCTCGGCATCCGTTTCCTAATCCTAATGACAACAGGGGAGACATAAACAATCAAACAAACAAACAAAGTACACTAGAGGAAAAAGACTCTGGCTGACCAAATTACAGTCCAATCCTGACAAATTATATAAAACATCACACTAAAGGTTTATTTAACTCAGTTCTTATTACCTGATATGGCATATCTATCTTTCACCAAAATTATTACAAATCTTGTTAAAATGCAAGAAAAAACATAACCTGAAGAGACAAACCAAGTATAAGAACCAGACTCAAATAAAACACAGATGTTGTAATTGTCAACATCAAACATGAAATTTAAAATAACTATGATTAATATGCTATAAGGGTCTAATGAAAACGTAGACAGCATGTAAGAAAGTTAGCAGATGGGGTATGTGTCCCCAAACAAAGAGAACCAGACCTAGCTTTCTTGACATAAGAGAAGCCATTTTGGGTCTAAGCCATTCTGTGATCTAAGCCTGGCCATAGTGCTTGTCCTTGAACAGGTCTCAGAAATTAATGATCTTAAGGGAATAAAAGAATGCAGGAACAAACAACTGTTATTAGGCAAGAGAAGTTACAATAGAAAAGATAGTATATCAGGTGTAAAGACTCTCAGTTCTGTTTCAATGGTAAAGATTAGCCTAATGTTCTCAACCACCAGATTAACTGGAACCTAAGGGATGATGATGTTGACCTCTTCTGACCCTCATGACTTCATTCAACTAAAGCTTGGACTCTGTCAAACTTTGACCCAATTTTATGCTGTATTTTCCTCTGCTCAAGCCCCTTCATGAATATGCATATAACCTTAGCTTCAAACTGCCTCAATTTTGCTGTTTTGGGAAGACACTGCTTTGGGAAAAATCTGTAGTGTTCCTTTTACTTGCTGCAAGTAATAAACCCTTCCTTCTCCCGATCTTTGGCTTGATGTGTCTTTTGACTCTACCCACTAAGAGAGGAACCCAGTTTTTCAGATGACAAGACTAGATGGGAAATATAAAATTATGTACCTTGGGCTTCCCTGGTGGCGCAGTGGTTGAGAGTCCGCCTGCCGATGCAGGGGACACGGGTTCGTGCCCCGGTCTGGGAAGATCCCACATGCCGCAGAGCGGCTAGGCCCGTGAGCCATGGCCGCTGAGCCTGTGCGTCCGGAGCCTGCGCTCCGCAAGGGGAGAGGCCACAACAGTGAGAGGCCCACATAACGCAAAAAAAAAAAAAAAAAAAAAAAAAAAAAAAAAAAATTATGTACCACAGAGATGGAACCGTACAAAATTAAAAAAACAAAAAATTAGAAATGAAAACAGTATAATAAAAATGAAGAATAACTTTGAGTTCATAAGTAAAATGGGTATAACTGAGGGTTGAATCAGAGATCGTAAGATAGGTCAATAGAAATCTCCCAAAATGAAATGCTAAAAAAATGAAGGATGGGGGCCTCCCTGGTGGCGCAGTGGTTGAGAGTCCGCCTGCCGATGCAGGGGATACGGGTTCGTGCCCCGGTCTGGGAGGATCCCATATGCCGCGGAGCGGCTGGGCCCGTGAGCCATGGCCGCTGGGCCTGCGCATCCGGAGCCTGTGCTCCGCAACGGGAGAGGCCACAACAGTGAGAGGCCCGCATACCGCAAAAAGAAAAAAAAAAAAAAAAAAAAATGAAGGATGAAGGAAAAAAAAAGAACAGAACATCTAAGACAATGGACGAATTTCAAAATGTGTAGCATACATGCAATTTAAATACTAAAAAGAGAAAAACAAGAATGTAGCAGAAGAAATATTTGAAGTAGTAATGACTGATAACTTTCCAAAATGAATGACAAGCACCAAACTACAGACTCAGGAAAAAAAAAAAAGGTAAAGAAAATTCACTTGGATATATCATATTATCATATTTAAATGATAAGAAACCAAAGACAAAGATAATATCTTGGAAAAAAATAAACCTATAGAGTCACAAGGATAATAATTATATTGGATATGTTGTCAGAAACCATGAAAGAAAGAAGAAAGTGGAATAAAATATTTGAAGTGTTAGAAACCGCGCCCCAACCAACCTAGGATTCAATACCAGTGAAATTATCCTTCAAAAGTGAGAGAAAAATAAAGTCTTTCTGAGATAGATGAAAACTGGGAATCCCCTAGTGATCCAGGGGTTAGGACTCCACGCTTCCACTGCAGGGGGCACGGGTTTGATCCCTGGTCAGAGAACTAAGATCCCGTATGCCACGTGGTACAGCCAAAAACAAAAACAAAACAAACAAAAAAACTGAAGAAATTAATCTCCAGCAGACTGTGCTGCTAAAATTATTTTTAAAAATTCTTCAGGGAGAATTTAAATAAAAAAGATCTGCAACTTGGATCTACATCAAAAAAAGATGAAGCATCAGAAAAGAATAACTGAAAGAAAAATAAAGTCATTTATTTTTCTTATTCTTATTTAAAATATAATTGTTTCTTTAATTTAATAATAGTAGCAATGTATAAGTGATATAAATGACAGCAGTGTCATATGGGTAAGAGAGAGGAGTTAAAAATACTCTTTTATAAGGCATCTGCAGTATAGATAAAATGGTATGATGTTATTAGGAGGTATATCTAGTTAAAAATATGTATTGCAAATTCTATGGTAACCACTAAAATTTTTTAGAAGAAATATATTGATATGCTAAGAAAGTAGATAAAATAGAATCATATAAACTGATAAGTTAAAAGCCAAAAAAAAGGCATAAAAAGATAGAGGTGGTAAAAAAATGAAAGTAGAAAAAAAGTTTTAAACTTGATAGCTATTAATCTAAGCACATCAATCATCACTTTAAATGGGAATGTTCTAAACATATCAGTATAAAGGCAAAGATTCTCTATAAAAAATAACAAGGAGGGCTTCCCTGGTGGCGCAGTGGTTGAGAGTCCGCCTGCCGATGCAGGGGACACGGGTTCGTGCCCCATTCCGGGAAGATCCCACATGCCGCAGAGCAGCTGGGCCCGTGAGCCATGGCCACTGAGCCTGCACGTCCGGAGCCTGTGCTCCCAAACGGGAGAGGCCACAGCAGTGAGAGGCCCGCGTAGAACGAAAAAAAAACAAAAAACAAAAAAACAAACTAATAGGACTGTGAAGAAAAACAGACAAATCCACTATTATAGTCGGAGACTTCAACACACCTCTTTTAGAAATTGATAAATCAGGAAGGCAGAAAATCAGTAAGGATATAGTTGACTTTACCAGCACTATCAATCAATTTGATCTAATTAACTTTTATTAGAACATTCCATCTAGCAATAGCAAAATACACATTCCTTCCAAGCTCTCATGGATCATTCAGCAACTTATAACACGTTATGGGCCATAAAACACACCTTAACAAACTTAAAAGAAAGAAACCATGTAAAGTATGTTCTCAGACCACAACTGAATTAAACTAAAAATAAAAACCAGAAAGATAGTTAGAAAATTCCTACATATTTGGAGATTAAAAAACATTTCTAAATAACACATACCTCAAAAAATAAGACTCAAGTTAATATATTATGTAATATTATATATTATGTAATACAATATTATATTACATATTGTATTATATATACTATTACATATTATATACTACATACTAGGGATATTACATATAAATTAATACACACTGGACTAAGTGAAAATGAAAATACAACTTATCAAAATTTGTGAGATACAGCAAAAGCAGAGAGAGGGAAAAATTTGTAGCATTAAATGAATATATCAGAAAGGAAGAAAGATCTAAAATCAATAATGCAGGTTTCCACTTTAAGAAATTAGAGAAAAAGAGCCATTTAAACCTAAAATATTCGAAAGAAAAGAAACAATATAAACTAAGAGTAGAAATAAATGACAAACAGGAAAACAGTAAAGAAAAGCAATGAAACTAAAAGCTTCTTTGAAAAGGTCAATGAAATTGATAAGCCTCAACCCTGGATAACCATGACTAAAAGAGAGATGATACACATTAGCAACATCAGAAACGAAAAAGGGGTCATCACTGGCCCTTTGACACTCAAAGGATAACAATGGAATGCTACAAACAACTCTATGACTTCAAATTTGATAATTTAGATAAAATGAAGCAATTTCTAGAAGGACACAAACTACCAAAACACAAACACCGATAGGATAAATACATAATATGCATATGCCTATACCTATTAGAGGTATTCAAATAATTTATAACCTTTCAAAAAATAAAGCATAGGGACTTTCCTGGTGGCACAGTGGTTAAGGATCTGCCTGCTAACACAGGAGACACGGGTTTGAGCCCTGGTCCAGGAAGATCCCACATGCCGCGGAGCAACTAAGCCCATGCACCACAACTACTGAGCCTGCACTCTAGAGCCTGCAAGCCATAACTACTGAGCCCACACGTGACAACTACTGAAGCCCACGTGCCCTAGAGCCCGAGCTCCATAACAAGAGAAGCCACTGCAATGAGAAGCCCGCACAATGAAGAGTAGCCCCTGCTCGCCACACCTAGAGAAAGTCCATGCGCAGCAATGAAGACCCAACACAGCCAAAAAAAAAAAAAAAAAAAAAAAGCATAACACCCAGATTGTTTCACTGGTGAATTCTACCAAACATGTAATGAAGAAAAATCCCAGGTCAATACAATCTCTTCCAGAAAATAGAAACAGAGGGGAAACTTTCTAAATCATTCATGAGACCGGCATTATTCCAATAAAAAAACAAAATGAAGAGGTATATGCACATCAATATTTCTTACAAACACAGATGCAAAAATTGTCAGTGAAATATAAGCAAATCAAACTCCTCTCTCTCTCTCTCTCTCTCTCTCTCTCTCTCTCTCTCTCTATATATATATATATATATATATATATATATATATATATATATATATATATCATGACCAAGTGGGATTCACTCCAGATATTCAAGGCTGATTCAACACTCGTAAGTCAATCAGTGTATGAACCATGTTAACAGGATAAGGGGGAAAAAATCATACGATCATATCAGCTGATGCAGACAAAGCATTTGACAAAATCCAACAATGTCATGAGAGAAACTCTTGGCAAGTTAGTAACGGGGTGGGGGGAATTCTTCAACTTAATGAAGAACATTCAAATAATCAAAATAAAACAAAAACAAAAACCTAAAGCTAATATCATAGTGGACGATGAGAGATTAGGTGTAAACACGGAAGGGGCAAGAAAGCCCTCTCTCATCAATCCTATTCAATATTGTACTGGATATCTTAGCTAGTTCAAATAAGACAAGAAAGGAACATAAAAGGTAAATCATTGGAAAGGAAAATACATTGGAAAACTGTTCACAGATGAACTGAAAAAATAACTTCTGAAAATAGTAAGCAAGCACAGGTGGTCCTTGACTTACAATGGGTGGAAACTTGACTTTACACGGTTGACTTTATGATGGTGTGAAAGTGATATGCATTCAGTAGAAACCATACTTTGAATTTTGAATTTTGATTTCTGCCCTAGTGATACTCAGTGAGATAATCTTTCATTATGCTGGGCAGCGGCAGCAAGCCCCAGCTCTCAGTCAGCCACTTGATCACAAGAGTAAACAGCTGATACCTTCATAACCATTCTGTACCCACACAACCATTGTTTTTCACTTTCAACTCAGCATTCAATAAATAACACAAGATATTCAACACTTCATTATAAAACAGGCTCTGTGTTAGATGATTTTTCCCAACTGTAGGCTAAATATAAGTGTTCTGAGCACTTTAAAGGTAGGTTAGGCTAAGCTATGACATTTCATAGGTTAGGTATACAAAATACATTTTCCAATTGTGATATTTTCAACTTATGATGGGTTTATTGGGACATAACCCCATCGTAAGTTGAGAAATATTTAGATAGCAAGGTCACTGAAAATAAGGTTAATATAAAAAAGTCAACTGTTTTCCTATATACCAGCACAAAAAATAGGAGTTTGACATCATCATCATCATAATCACAAAGTGCCATTTATAATAATACTAAAAATAAAAAATAACAAATATAAATCTAACAAATTATGTATATAATTTATATGCAGAAAAATATATAACTGAAGAAAGAAATTAAAGTTATAAATAAATGTAGAAGTATTCTGCTTTCATGGATTGGAAGACTAAATATTGTTAAAATGCCAGTTCAATCAACTTTGATGCATAGATTCAACAAAATTCCAATCAAAATCCCAGTAAGTTATTTTGTAGATACTGACAAGATGATTCTAAAGTTCATATGGAAAGTCAAAAGACATAGAATAAGTAACACAATACTGAAGAAAAGAAAAGAGGACTAATGGCATTAAGATTTAATACAGAGCTTAAAGTAATGAAAAGAGGATAGTACTGGCAAATGAATAGAGACATAGATCAATAAAATAAAATAGGGAGTACAGAAATAGAACCACACAATATAGTTAACTCATCTTTGGCAAAGGAGCAAAGGTAATTCAATGGAGAAAGAATAATCTTTTAGAGAATAATGCTGGAAATATTGAATATCCATATTCCTAAAATTAATCTAGACACAGATCTTACACCTTTCACACAAAGTAACCTATTTTGAATAATAGATGTTGGCTGTAAAATGCAAAATTATAAAATTTCTAGAAGAAAACATAGGAGAAACTCTTGATGACTATCTTAGTCAGTTCAGGCTGCTGTAATGAAAAACCTGGGTGACTTAAACAAACAAATAAATGAAAAACACATTTATTTCTCATAGCTCTGGAGGCTAGGAAGTCCAGGATCAAGGTGCTGCTGCTAGATTCTGTACCCATAAGAAGCATTTTCTTGGTTTGCAGACAGCTTCCTTCTCGCTATCTCCTCACATGGCAGAGAGAAAGATCATCTCTCCCCTGTGTCTTTTTACAGGGGCATTAATCTCATTAATGAGGACTCTGCTCTCATGACTTAATTTTCTCCCAAAGACCCCAACTCCAAATACCATCATCATGGGCATTAACATTCAACACGTGAATTTTGGAGGAAAATAAATATTCAGTCCATAGCAGTAACTTTGGGTTTGATGATGACTTTTTAGATACAATATCAAAAACACAATCTATAAGAGAAAAACTTGATAATAACTTGGACTTTATTAAAATTAAAATTTCTGCTGTGGGAAAGGCAGTGTTAAGAGAATAAAAAGACCAGCTACAGACCAGGAGAAAATGTTTGCAAAATAAGTATTTGATAAGTGACTGGTATCCAAAATACAAAACCAGAACAAAACAACACAAAAACAAAACCAAAACAAAACAAAAAAACCCTCTTAAAACTCAACAATGTATAACAACAATAAGATACCACTACACATGTATTAGAGTGGCCAAAACTGGGAATACTGACAGCATGGAATGCTGGTGAGGATGTAGAGTAACAGGAATTCTCATTCATTGATGCTGGGAATGCTAAATAGTACAGCCACTTCGGAAGATAGTTTGGCAGTTTCTTAACAAAACTAAAAATAGTTTTACCATCCAATCCAGCAGCTCTTTGTTATTTACTTTCAAAGGAGTTGAAAACTCATGTCCACATAAAAACTTGCACACAGATGTTTATAGCAGCTTTATTCTTAATTGCCCAAATGGGAAAGTAGCCAAGACATCCTACAGTGGATATATGGATAAACTGTGGTACAGTCAGACAATGGAATATTATCCAGCACCAAAAAGAAATGAGCTGGGCCTCCCTGGTGGCGCAGTGGTTGAGAGTCCGCCTGCCGATGCAGGGGATACGGGTTCGTGCCCCGGTCTGGGAGGATCCCATATGCCGCGGAGCGGCTGGGCCCGTGAGCCATGGCCGCTGGGCCTGCGCATCCGGAGCCTGTGCTCCGCAACGGGAGAGGCCACAACAGTGAGAGGCCCGCATACCGCAAAAAGAAAAAAAAAAAAAAAAAAAAAAAAAAAGAAATGAGCTATTAAGCCATGAAAAGACATGGAGGAAACATATGCATCTTACTAAGTGAAAAAAGCCTAAAAGGATGAAAAGGCTAAGTTTTCTATGATTCCAACTATATGACATTCTGGAAAATGCAAAACTATGGAGACAATAAAAAGATCAGTGGTTGTCAGACATTGGGGGGTATAGGGAGTTATAAATAGGTGGAACATAGAGGATTTTTAGGGCCAGAAAACCCAAGAGAAAGAAAACAAAGGACCCAAATAAAAAATGGCCAGAAGAGCTGAACAGGCATCTCACAAGAGTAGATATGAACATGAAAAATAATCATATGAAAAGATGTTCAACATCATATATTGTTAGGAGTTTGAAAATTAAAGCAAAAAATAGATACAACTATATACCTATTAGAATGATAAAAAATAATAAAAACTCACTACCAATTTCTGGTGAGGATGCTGAGCAAAAAAATCTCTTATCCATTGCTAGTGGGAATGCAAAATCATACAGCCACTTTGGAAAACCACTTGGCAGTCTGTTACAAAGCTAAATATAGTCTTATCAGATAATTCAGCAATCACACTCCTAGCTATTTACTCAAATGATTCAAAAACTATGTGCAGCTCGGTGCTTTGTGACCACATGGAGGGGTGGGATGGGGAGGGTGGGAGGGAGGGAGATGCATGAGGGAAGGGATGTGGGAACAGATGTATATGTATGACTGATTCACTTTGTTATAAAGCAGAAACTAATAAAAAACAACAACAACAACAAAAAAACTATGTGCACACAAAAACCTACACATGAATGTCTATGTTATTTTTATTCAAAATTGTCAAGAAATAAGCAATCAATGTGATCTTCAATGGGTAAATGGATAAACATAGATCTATGCTATCATACAATGGAATAGTGTTCACCAAAAAAATGAAATGATCTATCTAGCCACAAACAGACATGGATGAAGCATAAATGACCACAGCTGGTTGAAAGAAGTCAGTCTGAAAAGACTATATATTGTGTGATTTTAATGATATGATGTTCTGGAAAAGGGATAAAACAGAAAAAAAGTTGTGAACGTTTGTTACAGGGGAAGGAAGACTGAATAGTTGAAGCACAGGAGATTTATTAGGATGGTAAAATTATTCCATTTAATACTGTAATTGTGGATACATGACACTACATATTTATCAAAATGCACAGAATATTACAGCAGAAAGAGGAACCTCACTGCAGGCAATTTAAAAATAAATAATCTAAAAGTTCTGGGAAATTTCAAGTAGAAAGCAGACTGTGGGAAAATGTTCTAACTGTACTACTAATGGATGGAACAACCTCAATAAAAAGGGTGGGGGAAATGTTACTGACCTAGGAAACACTGAAAATGAGTGGAGTCTGTAAAACTAAAAGTTATAGAAGTACTGTATTCTAGTTGATATAGTTGTTTTCCACAGGGGTATGGGCTAATAATTCTGATAGTTCTATAAGTGAATTCTGGAATTAAAATATTAAGTAAATAGAATGTGGATAGTGGAAGCTGGGCTTTTCACCACTGAAGATGGAATTTAAAGATAAATAAAGGAAGGAGTCAACAGTTATCCGTGTGATATGGATTACAGGTAAAAACATCAGTATGAACTTATATTTAGGTTAAAACAGATAAAGAAGTTTACATATATAAATATTTATAGACTTGTGTATGCACACATATATTGTTTTGTTCTTTCATTTGGGATGCCTAGAAGCAACACCCCAGTAACAATGAACACACCTAGCACCCTGATCGTATAGTGTCTAAAACCACTGTCCAATAAAAGGGACAAGAACTACTTGGAGTAATTACTGATTCTAGGATTGGAGCAGAAAATATATAAGGTGAGCATGTAGCATCTTGAAGTGCCAGAAAGGATATACTAAAAACAAAAACACAATGATGAAAGGTTTATCAAAACAACTCAGGATCCAACTGAAAGAGCACTCAATGGACCAAGCTGATATAATTTGAACAATAAAATTAGGATTGGGTTGTATTCAATAGAATAGTTGTGCTGATAGACCTTGCACAACTCAAATTCAATGAGCTGTGCAAGGTCTATCAGCAATTTCAGGTTTATACTATACTATATACTATATAGTATAGTATACTATACTATATAGTATAGTATAGTATAGCCTCTTCCTGGCTTGCAGATGGATGCCTTCTCTCTGTGTCCTCACATGGCAGAGAGAATGAGCCCTGGTGTCCCCTCCTGTTCTTATAAGGCCCTTAATCCGAAGGGGAGAGGCCACCCTTATGACTTCATTGCTAATTACTTTCCAAAGTAATTGCAAATTACCTCCAAATTCCATCATATTGGGGCTTACGGCTTCAATACATGAATTTTGAGGGGATACAAATATTCAGTCTATAACATCACCACTGGCTTAAAGATGAAATGTTGTCTTGTTTTGTTTCTTCTTATTTTTACAGATAAGGAAACTGAGGTTCAGGTAAATTCAATGAGTTGTGCAAGGTCTATCAGCAAGGCTGCTGGCTAAATTGTGCTCAGATATATTATTCAGAAAGATAGCTGTTTCAATAAACCTAGTCTCAGCAGCTTACTACTGTGGGAATTAGGTTCTCTTGCACTTTCACAATATAATTTAAGTTGGCAGGCACCAGTGTCTATCCTATCTGGTAGGTCTGACATCCCCAAGGGATTTGGGGTCCTCAGATAGGTCCTCTGCATTAGGTAGCAAGAGTAGGAAAGAGAGAGAACACAGAGGATTAGGAATTGTGTTGTTGTTGCCGATGCCGTTGTTTAATAACCAGCATTGCCTACATTCTCCTATAGCCAGAATTCAGTTACAAGGTCACAATTCACTGTATAGGGGGCCTAGAGATATAGGCTTGCTACAGGTTCAGGAAGAGAAGGGAGCAAAAAGGGTAAGGTATAATAAATAAACAAACATTCTCAGCCTCACCACAGGGTCCTTTTAGGGGTGAGAAAAAAAGCTTATGTGAACATTTGTTTCTGAGAAGAGTATCCTGTCACAAAGGAAGTCATTCCAGCAATACAAGCACAGGAGTACAGGTTAGGCTTTATAGTCATGATATCACCTACAAGTAGACAAAAGTGAAAAAGGAAAGACTTCCATTAGGAAGTCGTATTCCATCAATAGACAAGGCAAGGGAAATGAGAGTGTATGTGGAAAAGGGGAGGGGAATGGGAACAGTATAAGAGCAGGAAATGGACAGTGCATAAGAAATGCTGATTAGCCAAAATAAGAAACACTTCAGATAAAACCTGAAGTGTTTTATTTAAAGGTAAGTTTAATTACCTTAAGAGGTAATTAAACCTTAGGGAGCAAATCATATTGGCTGCATTGTGAAGCAATAGTCTTTGACTTTTAGCAACACTTCTTGGAGTAGAGTGGGAAAGAGAATGATCTTTTAGCTGTATACAATTTCTGACAGTCTGCCGTTCTTCTAGTTGGGAAAAATAGTGTTATCTTGAGCCAAGTCCTGAGGAATGTGGACCATTCACTCTGTCTTGGGAAGCACTATGTCTAGATAGCAGCATAGTCCCATTAAATAACAATCAGGGATCTGAACTTTTTAGGGAATCTAGGCTAAACGTCATCTATAACATTGCATAAAGACAAAGCATTTGCACTTGTTTCCTTTAAGTCTAGAGATAACCCAACAGGGATGTTTGGCAGTTGGCAGAATTGGAGATCCTATTGTACTTTCGCATCCTTCATCTTGTCAAACTCTGATTCGTAATTCTTGCAGCTCTCAAAACTCCAACGTTCTCTCTTACTCAGATAAATCTTACCCTTGGGGCTTCCCTGGTGGCGCAGTGGTTAAGAATCCGCCTGCTGATGCAAGGGACACGGGTTCGTGCCCCGGTCAGGGAAGATCCCACATGCCGCGGAGCGGCTGGGCCCATGAGCCATGGCCGCTGGGCCTGCGCGACCGGAACCTGTGCTCCGCAACGGGAGAGGCCACGGCAGTGAGAGGCCCGCGTACCGCAAAAAAAAAAAAAAAAATCTTACCCCTGGCTTCCAGAGTTATACCATAATGGCAATTCTTATTTGTTCTTTTTAACCATTCCATCTTTATGTTTTTTATTTTCTAGCTTGTTTTTTGTTTGTTTGTTTTTGCTGGTGCATTTAATTCTGCCTAAAATTCAGACCTTACTTATCATTTAAACAGAAAAATCTGCTTTATGATATTCATCACCACTTCTTCCCTCCCTGTCTTTTAAACTATATCTCACATGGTGATTTAACTGACCAAATTTAAGAATTTTACTTTATATTTCTCTGCTACTTTTACAGACCCTAACACTGTCTACATGATAGAAGTTGCTCAATAAATGCATAAAAAAATAAATTGAATTAACTGAGGCTAATGGTTGCCAAGACAGAGGTCTTATCCTATTTCCCAAACATGCAGTTATCTCTGAATTTCCATGTACAAGTTCACCTATAGGTGAATATTTCATCATCAACAAATGTCTGAAGACACTGAATAATAGTACAAATAAATTAACAGCTCTATAATTTGCACAGTAATGGAGCCATAGGAAAGTCCTTTCACATATAACTTTAAAATCCTGCAGTGCAATGGTTTAAAAACTAAGCAAACATTTAATTTTAACTTTCCTGTTACATATATCATATAGCTCTGTAGTATCCAATCCCATCTAATCATTAGTATTATTCTGGGAGCATTTAAAAAATATGTATTTCTCTATTATAAATAACCCAAGAGGTTACAATTCAAAGCTCTTAGGTGAGACCTATGTATTTGTATTAATAAAATATTGAATATTCTCTAAGGATAGCCTGATGATTATCCAGGTTTGGAAACAATGATTTAATATAAATACACCATTGTATAATTTGATATAAAATTTCTGCCTAAATTATCATTAGTGAGACAGTATCCTCTAATCATTGGGATGACATTTTATCTTTGGTAATTAACCCCCAAATAACTAAAGGTCATAGCAAGACTATTTCATAAATCATTATTTGAAAAATCAAGGGGGGGTGCTTCCCCTCCACCCCCCACAGAGATATTCTGCTAAATCAAGCTAATTTTATTTTTTTAAAGTTGACTAGAAAATGTCAATCAGATATTTTTGGTAGTGCTCAAAGTAGCTGATTTCTGAAGATTTAATTAAAATCTTTACTGCCATTTCACTTTTGAAACTGTTCAAATTGTCCATTATTTCATCAAATTATTGGAGCAATGGAGAGTTAAACAGCTTGTGTGACCATACTCTCCATTTATGGAAAAGTTGGAAGGCAGAATGGTGCATTTTAAAGATAACCACACACTGAATTTCAATACATATTCCAGCATCCAGCATTCTTGTAACTGTATAGAAATTGCCTGATATCTTCTAAGTTCATTATTCTCTTCAGTCAAGTGAAAATTTGGGTAGCTATATAAAGCTAGTATCTTTAGAGTAAATGATTCTATGCTCAATTCAACCATGTTTTAAGGAGAGATGTCAACTGGGGACTTTCCTGGATGCAGAGACAGGCATGCAATCCAAATACTGATAATGCAAGGGATTCTCACAGTTTATAAAGATGCAAAAAGGAGAATTAATTATTTCCACTTTGGTGATGAATATGTAAGTTTGGAATTTGTTGGCAGTCTTCCTTCCTAACAAATGGAAGAAGTTGACATAAAGGAGATGATGCTGCCAATCCAGAGAGGCAAATTTACTGGGCAAAGGGAGAGAGCTATGAGGACTATCTCTTGTTTGGAGGGACTGTCAGGCCTCCAATTATGTTTACTCATTTAAGGAATTCCCTCTTTGTATGGAGTCTTGCAAATGGTCAGAATCCTCCCATGGAGAAAACCTCAAGGAGAAGAGGCCAATTTCTAGGCTAGGCTAATTGGATGCTTCTCTCCCAGTGTCTGTACTGGATGTGGAAAACAGAGCAACAGTGCAAATGTTATTTGCTTATGCGGTGTTGGTGATGATCTTTAATTGCCAATGGTGGCTTCATCCTGGTAGAGTATACGTGGCTTCCTAGAGAAACATTCTCACGAAAAAAACAGCTAAATTTACTGCTCTTTGGCCTTCTGGAATTTCCTCTGTTTCTGTCACATTCCAAACTTGAGCCTCTAAGCTACACTGAATTACAGGAGTACCTGATATCTTTCATATAAATTTCCCTTTTCTCATTATTATAGCCAGAGTTGGTTTTCATCGCTTGCAAATAGAACACTAGTGGCATTCAAGTCTCAGGTTCCTTCGTGAAGCCCTGAAAGCATAGCTTTTCACTGCCTTTCCTGCAGTTATGTAAACCATGTAGTTTATTTTTCTTTTCTTCCCCAAAGTCATCTAAGTTAATTCTGACACTTTCAGTTTTGATTAATACAGATGTACAAATATCTACGACAGAATAGTGTTATGGACACAAAACAAACTAATACATGAAAAATATCTAATAATTTTGGGAATATAATATGCCATCAATAGGTATTCCTTTCTTTGGAGTCCTCTTACTAATTTCACAGAAGAACTGGGAAAACAGTCTTATTAAAATTAGCCATGTAGAAAATTGTTACGTACCATCTGCCCTTATCTAGGGAGTTTGTCAAAATTGCTTGGAGCCCTTTAAAATTAAGTTTTGACCTCTTTGATATCCAGCTTTTTATATTAATAAGCTTCTCATAGGAAGAATTTTGTAGTATTCACTTTGCTTAGCATTTCACTTGACAGAAAACAACTAAAGTGGGTCAAATACGGCTCATAATTCCTCTGTAATGGGTACTACAGCAGTTGAAAGTCCATGAGAGAAAAGCCTTGCC
>NW_027672407.1:0-152618 GCF_964165515.1 Mesoplodon bidens
GGTACGCACTTCTCCACAACACCTTCAGCATTTATTGTTTGTAGTTTTTTTGCTGATGTTTATTCTGACTAGTGTGAGCTGATACCTCTTTGTGGTTGGATTTGCATGCGTCTCATAATCCCTTGAAATTGAGCTTTCTGGCATGTCCTTTTTTCCTTGAAACTGTGAGTACAGCCTAGCTCTTCAAATTGTTTTCTTGAAGTATGTGTGACATTTTGAACTATTTTGGCCATTACTTCCCTCAAGACACTTTGAGGGCAGGTTTCATTTACAGCCCTCCAGTACTGGTGCATAGGAAGTGACCCTTAACACAGGTTTTAAAGCTGCTGTTGCAGGTAACGGCCAGAGGGCGGCAGCATTTCTGCTTTTCCCAATCTGGTAACTAGGGTATCTGACCTTCCTGCCAGCGTTGGTCCTCGGTTATAAATTAGAGGGGAATGTGCCCGGATAAACCCCCAAAACCTGATGTCTCCTTACTTATCTTTGTTTTTTAAAATGAATTTTTATTTTTTTATTGGAGTCATATTCTGCTGTGTACGTGGACCACTTCTTCTTTGTGAATTCCTCTGTTGATGGACATTTTCATTGCTTCCAAGTGTTGGCTATGGTAAATATTGCTGGAGTGCAGGATTGCCGGCCTGTTTCTTTATTATTATTATTAATTTTTGTGGTACGTGGGCTTCTCACTGCCGTGGCCCCTCCCGTTGCAGAGCACAGGCTCCAGACACGCAGGCCCAGCAGCCATAGCTCATGGGACTAGCCGCTCCGCAGCATGTGGGTTCTTCCCGGACCGGGGCACGAACCCGTGTCCCCTGCATCGGCAGGCGGACTCTCAACCACTGCGCCACCAGTGAAGCCCAGCCTGTGACCTTTTGATTCACATCCTCTCAGGCGATAGGCCCAGAAGTGGGTATGCTTGATTGAATGGTAGCTCAATATTTACCTTTTCAAGGCACCTCCTTTGTGTTTTCATTACTGGCTCTTACCATGTTCCACGTTGAACCAAGGGTAGGCATTTCTCCACAACCCCTTCAGCATTTATTATTTGCAGAATTTTTGCTGATTGCCCTTCTGACTGGTGTGAGCTGATAGGTTTTCGTAATTTGGATTTGCATGTGTTTAATTATTCCTAATGTTCAGCATTTTCCACACCGTTTTAAATTTCTGTTAAACAAACAACCAAAACAAACGGTGAGTACAATAGACCGGTTGAAATTGCCTTCTTGAAAGGTGGCCCTCTTTTGAATTTCTCGGTCTATTTTCGACCCCAGGTTTCTTTTTTGAGGGCGGGTGTCATTTACAGGCCTGCAATGAGTGTGAATATTTAGTGACCATTAGCCCTGGGCTTAAAGCTGCTGTTGTGGGAAACGGCCACAAGGCGGCAGCATTTCTCCATTCCCAAATCTGGTTACTAGGGCAGCAGAGCCTTTCTGGAAGTCCTGTTCCTAGGTTGTAAATTACAATGGAATGTGCCAGGAAAAACCCCCATAAGTTTATGTCACATTAATTCATGTTTTAATTTTTTATCGCGGTAATGATTAGAATATTGTTTGTCCTAGGTGTACACAATCTGGTTCATTTGTACATTACATATACATGTTCACGTACAGATCCACTTCCCATGTAAATTATTGCAGAGTGTTCCATAGACCTCCCTTGCTATATGTTCGGTCTTTTTGATATACGTATTTAATAGGTATCTGTACACGTATGGTAAGTGTACTCTTAATTTTTCCATTCCCCCCACCTTTCTTTTTAGATAAGCATAGTTTGTTTTCTAAGTCTGTGAGTGTCTTTCTCTGTGGAAATATGTTCATTTGTGTCAGTTCTTAGATAACGCCTATAAGTGGTATCATAAGATATGTCTTTTGCTTTCCGACTTACCTCATGTTCTGTGATTATCTCTAGGCTCATCTATGGTGCCTCAAAGAGAAGTGTTTCATTGTTTTCCATGGCTAATATTCCATTGTGTACATGGACTACTTCTTCTTTATCCATTCATTCGTTTTATGGACATTTTGGTTGCTTCCGTGCCTTGGCTATTGTGAAAGTTCCTGCAGTGCAGCTGTTGAAGCCTGTGCCTTCTCGACTCTGGACTTCTCAGGTGAGAGGCTCATCGGTGGGCCTGCTGAATGGAATGGTGGCTCAAGTTTTACTTTTAAACGCAGCTCCTTTCTGTTCTCAGTATTGGCTGTTACCACTTTACATCTCACCAGCAGCTAGAGGGTACACAGTTCTCTAAATCCCCTTCAGCATTTATTGTTTGTAAACTTTTTGCTGATGGTAGTTGACATGTGTGAGTTGAAACCGTTTTGGAGGTTAGATTTTCATGAGTCTAATGATTCCTGATGTTGAGCTTTTATCCATTTTCCTCATTGTTGAAAAAGAGTGAGTAAAACTTTCCCCTCCATACTATCTCCTTGAAAATTTTGCCAGTTTTGAATTTTTTTGGCCATTCCCTACCTCAGGACATTTTTTGACGGCAGGTGTCCTTTAGAGCCCCGAGTCCCTGTGAACGTTAAGTGACCATTAGCTGTGGGTTTAAAGCTGCCCTTGTGGGAAACGGCCACAAGGCGGCAGCATTTCTTCATTTCCAACTCTGGGATTTGGGGCAACAGAGCTTTCCTGGAAATCATGTTAGAACGCTGCAAATTAGAGTGGAATGTGCCAGCGCAAACCCCCAAGAGCTTATATCTCCTAAATTGTTGTTTGCTTTTGAAATTTAATTTTTATGAATGATCAGAGCAAATTTGATAAAAATGTAGATTCTCCTGGGTGTACAGTTTCTGGTTCATCCTATCAATGTATCTGTCTATTCCTCTTTGGATCCTTTCCCATGTATGTTATTATAGAGTGTTGAGTAGACCTCTCTTTGTATTCCATAGGTATTTTGTGATTATATATATATATATATATATATATATATCATATGCCTTAGTACATGTCTGTTGAACCCCATAACCTAATTCATACATTCCCTACACCTTTCCATTTGGTTATACATAATTTGGTTTTCTGAATCTATGCGTGTCCTTCTCTTGGAAATTATTGCATGGGTATCAAGTTTTAGGTAACACGTATAAGTGATGTCATAGGATATCTGTCTTTCGGTTTCTTTCTTCAAGTTGGGTGATTATCTCTAGATCCTTCTGTAGTGGTGGCAACGGCACTGTTCCATGCTTTTTCATGGCTAATATTCCATTGTGTACATGGACGACTTCTTCTTGGTACATTTTTCTGTTGGTGGACATTTTGGTTTCCTCCAGGTCTTGGCTATGGTACATGTTGCTGAATTGAAGGCCTGGCAGGCTGTGTCTTTTTGATTCTGGTCTACTCAGGTGATAGGCCCATCAGTGGGCCTACCAGATCACATGGTAGCTCAATTTTTACCTTGAAACGCACCTCCGTTCTGTTCTCACTACTGGCTCTTACCAGGTTACATCCCACCAGCAGCTAAAGGGTATGCAGTTCTCTAAAACCCCTTCAGCACTTATTTTTTGTAGAGTTTTCTTGCTGATGATCATTCTGACGGCTGTGAGGTGAACGTTTTGGTACACTGGATTTGCATGGCTTTATTAATTCCTGATGTTCAGCCTTTTTCCATTCCCGTTTTTTTAACGAAAGAAAGAAAGAAAGAAAGAAAGAAAAAGAATCATAAGACAAATGTGCATAAAATATGCCTCTTGAAACTGTCGTTTTGAAATGTGGACGTCTTTCGAATTTTTTGGTCGATATACGGCCCCAGGATTTGTTTTCAGGGCAGGTGTCATTTACACGCCTGCAATTATTTTGAATATCAACTGACCATTAGCACTGGGTTAAAAGCTGCTGTTGTGTGAAACGGCCACAAGGTGGCAGCAGCTGTCCTTTACTAAATCTGGTTACTAGGGCAACAGAACGTCAATGGAAGTCGTGTTCTAGGTTGTAATTTAGAATGGAATTTGCCAGGAAAAAGCCCCTTAAGTTTATGTCCCTACTTCTTGTTCGTTTCTTTAATTGAATTTATATTTTTTATCACAGCAAGTTTGATTACAATGCTTTGCTTGTTCTAGGTGTGCAAGATGTGGTTCTTTTACACATATACCTATGTCTATTCTTCCTGGGATCCTTTTCCCATGTACGTTATGAGAGAATGTTGAGTAGTCTTCTCTTGGTATTCCGTAGGTTTTTGGTGATTATATATTTCACCTGTGTTTGTATGAGTCTCTTAACCCCAATGACCGAATGTATCGAATCCTCACACCTTTCCATTGGTAAACCATAAGTTTGTTTAATGAATCTGTGATTGCCCTTCTCTGTGGAAATATCTTCACTGGTATCAATTTTTAGGCAACACCTATAAGTGATACCATACAATATGTGTCTTTCTCTTTCTGACTTACTACATGTTGCGTGATTACCTGTAGACTCATCTACAGTGCTGCAAATGACATTGTGTCCTTTTTTTCCTTGGCTAATATTCCGTCTGTACATGTACCAGTTCTTCTTTGTCCACTCATCTGTTGATGGACTTTTTGGTTGCTTCCATGTCTTGGCTATTGTAATACTGCAGCAATGCACATTTGCCTGCCTGTGTCTTTCCAATTCTGTCTTCTTACGTTATAGGCCCAGGAGTGGGCCTGCTGGATCTTATGGTAGCCAAATGTTTACCTTATAATGGCACCTCCATTCTGTTCTCATTAGTGGCTCTTACCAGGTTACGTCCCACTTCAAGGTGAGGGTACGCACTTCTCCACAACACCTTCAGCATTTATTGTTTGTAGTTTTTTTGCTGATGTTTATTCTGACTAGTGTGAGCTGATACCTCTTTGTGGTTGGATTTGCATGCGTCTCATAATCCCTTGAAATTGAGCTTTCTGGCATGTCCTTTTTTCCTTGAAACTGTGAGTACAGCCTAGCTCTTCAAATTGTTTTCTTGAAGTATGTGTGACATTTTGAACTATTTTGGCCATTACTTCCCTCAAGACACTTTGAGGGCAGGTTTCATTTACAGCCCTCCAGTACTGGTGCATAGGAAGTGACCCTTAACACAGGTTTTAAAGCTGCTGTTGCAGGTAACGGCCAGAGGGCGGCAGCATTTCTGCTTTTCCCAATCTGGTAACTAGGGTATCTGACCTTCCTGCCAGCGTTGGTCCTCGGTTATAAATTAGAGGGGAATGTGCCCGGATAAACCCCCAAAACCTGATGTCTCCTTACTTATCTTTGTTTTTTAAAATGAATTTTTATTTTTTTATTGGAGTCATATTCTGCTGTGTACGTGGACCACTTCTTCTTTGTGAATTCCTCTGTTGATGGACATTTTCATTGCTTCCAAGTGTTGGCTATGGTAAATATTGCTGGAGTGCAGGATTGCCGGCCTGTTTCTTTATTATTATTATTAATTTTTGTGGTACGTGGGCTTCTCACTGCCGTGGCCCCTCCCGTTGCAGAGCACAGGCTCCAGACACGCAGGCCCAGCAGCCATAGCTCATGGGACTAGCCGCTCCGCAGCATGTGGGTTCTTCCCGGACCGGGGCACGAACCCGTGTCCCCTGCATCGGCAGGCGGACTCTCAACCACTGCGCCACCAGTGAAGCCCAGCCTGTGACCTTTTGATTCACATCCTCTCAGGCGATAGGCCCAGAAGTGGGTATGCTTGATTGAATGGTAGCTCAATATTTACCTTTTCAAGGCACCTCCTTTGTGTTTTCATTACTGGCTCTTACCATGTTCCACGTTGAACCAAGGGTAGGCATTTCTCCACAACCCCTTCAGCATTTATTATTTGCAGAATTTTTGCTGATTGCCCTTCTGACTGGTGTGAGCTGATAGGTTTTCGTAATTTGGATTTGCATGTGTTTAATTATTCCTAATGTTCAGCATTTTCCACACCGTTTTAAATTTCTGTTAAACAAACAACCAAAACAAACGGTGAGTACAATAGACCGGTTGAAATTGCCTTCTTGAAAGGTGGCCCTCTTTTGAATTTCTCGGTCTATTTTCGACCCCAGGTTTCTTTTTTGAGGGCGGGTGTCATTTACAGGCCTGCAATGAGTGTGAATATTTAGTGACCATTAGCCCTGGGCTTAAAGCTGCTGTTGTGGGAAACGGCCACAAGGCGGCAGCATTTCTCCATTCCCAAATCTGGTTACTAGGGCAGCAGAGCCTTTCTGGAAGTCCTGTTCCTAGGTTGTAAATTACAATGGAATGTGCCAGGAAAAACCCCCATAAGTTTATGTCACATTAATTCATGTTTTAATTTTTTATCGCGGTAATGATTAGAATATTGTTTGTCCTAGGTGTACACAATCTGGTTCATTTGTACATTACATATACATGTTCACGTACAGATCCACTTCCCATGTAAATTATTGCAGAGTGTTCCATAGACCTCCCTTGCTATATGTTCGGTCTTTTTGATATACGTATTTAATAGGTATCTGTACACGTATGGTAAGTGTACTCTTAATTTTTCCATTCCCCCCACCTTTCTTTTTAGATAAGCATAGTTTGTTTTCTAAGTCTGTGAGTGTCTTTCTCTGTGGAAATATGTTCATTTGTGTCAGTTCTTAGATAACGCCTATAAGTGGTATCATAAGATATGTCTTTTGCTTTCCGACTTACCTCATGTTCTGTGATTATCTCTAGGCTCATCTATGGTGCCTCAAAGAGAAGTGTTTCATTGTTTTCCATGGCTAATATTCCATTGTGTACATGGACTACTTCTTCTTTATCCATTCATTCGTTTTATGGACATTTTGGTTGCTTCCGTGCCTTGGCTATTGTGAAAGTTCCTGCAGTGCAGCTGTTGAAGCCTGTGCCTTCTCGACTCTGGACTTCTCAGGTGAGAGGCTCATCGGTGGGCCTGCTGAATGGAATGGTGGCTCAAGTTTTACTTTTAAACGCAGCTCCTTTCTGTTCTCAGTATTGGCTGTTACCACTTTACATCTCACCAGCAGCTAGAGGGTACACAGTTCTCTAAATCCCCTTCAGCATTTATTGTTTGTAAACTTTTTGCTGATGGTAGTTGACATGTGTGAGTTGAAACCGTTTTGGAGGTTAGATTTTCATGAGTCTAATGATTCCTGATGTTGAGCTTTTATCCATTTTCCTCATTGTTGAAAAAGAGTGAGTAAAACTTTCCCCTCCATACTATCTCCTTGAAAATTTTGCCAGTTTTGAATTTTTTTGGCCATTCCCTACCTCAGGACATTTTTTGACGGCAGGTGTCCTTTAGAGCCCCGAGTCCCTGTGAACGTTAAGTGACCATTAGCTGTGGGTTTAAAGCTGCCCTTGTGGGAAACGGCCACAAGGCGGCAGCATTTCTTCATTTCCAACTCTGGGATTTGGGGCAACAGAGCTTTCCTGGAAATCATGTTAGAACGCTGCAAATTAGAGTGGAATGTGCCAGCGCAAACCCCCAAGAGCTTATATCTCCTAAATTGTTGTTTGCTTTTGAAATTTAATTTTTATGAATGATCAGAGCAAATTTGATAAAAATGTAGATTCTCCTGGGTGTACAGTTTCTGGTTCATCCTATCAATGTATCTGTCTATTCCTCTTTGGATCCTTTCCCATGTATGTTATTATAGAGTGTTGAGTAGACCTCTCTTTGTATTCCATAGGTATTTTGTGATTATATATATATATATATATATATATCATATGCCTTAGTACATGTCTGTTGAACCCCATAACCTAATTCATACATTCCCTACACCTTTCCATTTGGTTATACATAATTTGGTTTTCTGAATCTATGCGTGTCCTTCTCTTGGAAATTATTGCATGGGTATCAAGTTTTAGGTAACACGTATAAGTGATGTCATAGGATATCTGTCTTTCGGTTTCTTTCTTCAAGTTGGGTGATTATCTCTAGATCCTTCTGTAGTGGTGGCAACGGCACTGTTCCATGCTTTTTCATGGCTAATATTCCATTGTGTACATGGACGACTTCTTCTTGGTACATTTTTCTGTTGGTGGACATTTTGGTTTCCTCCAGGTCTTGGCTATGGTACATGTTGCTGAATTGAAGGCCTGGCAGGCTGTGTCTTTTTGATTCTGGTCTACTCAGGTGATAGGCCCATCAGTGGGCCTACCAGATCACATGGTAGCTCAATTTTTACCTTGAAACGCACCTCCGTTCTGTTCTCACTACTGGCTCTTACCAGGTTACATCCCACCAGCAGCTAAAGGGTATGCAGTTCTCTAAAACCCCTTCAGCACTTATTTTTTGTAGAGTTTTCTTGCTGATGATCATTCTGACGGCTGTGAGGTGAACGTTTTGGTACACTGGATTTGCATGGCTTTATTAATTCCTGATGTTCAGCCTTTTTCCATTCCCGTTTTTTTAACGAAAGAAAGAAAGAAAGAAAGAAAGAAAAAGAATCATAAGACAAATGTGCATAAAATATGCCTCTTGAAACTGTCGTTTTGAAATGTGGACGTCTTTCGAATTTTTTGGTCGATATACGGCCCCAGGATTTGTTTTCAGGGCAGGTGTCATTTACACGCCTGCAATTATTTTGAATATCAACTGACCATTAGCACTGGGTTAAAAGCTGCTGTTGTGTGAAACGGCCACAAGGTGGCAGCAGCTGTCCTTTACTAAATCTGGTTACTAGGGCAACAGAACGTCAATGGAAGTCGTGTTCTAGGTTGTAATTTAGAATGGAATTTGCCAGGAAAAAGCCCCTTAAGTTTATGTCCCTACTTCTTGTTCGTTTCTTTAATTGAATTTATATTTTTTATCACAGCAAGTTTGATTACAATGCTTTGCTTGTTCTAGGTGTGCAAGATGTGGTTCTTTTACACATATACCTATGTCTATTCTTCCTGGGATCCTTTTCCCATGTACGTTATGAGAGAATGTTGAGTAGTCTTCTCTTGGTATTCCGTAGGTTTTTGGTGATTATATATTTCACCTGTGTTTGTATGAGTCTCTTAACCCCAATGACCGAATGTATCGAATCCTCACACCTTTCCATTGGTAAACCATAAGTTTGTTTAATGAATCTGTGATTGCCCTTCTCTGTGGAAATATCTTCACTGGTATCAATTTTTAGGCAACACCTATAAGTGATACCATACAATATGTGTCTTTCTCTTTCTGACTTACTACATGTTGCGTGATTACCTGTAGACTCATCTACAGTGCTGCAAATGACATTGTGTCCTTTTTTTCCTTGGCTAATATTCCGTCTGTACATGTACCAGTTCTTCTTTGTCCACTCATCTGTTGATGGACTTTTTGGTTGCTTCCATGTCTTGGCTATTGTAATACTGCAGCAATGCACATTTGCCTGCCTGTGTCTTTCCAATTCTGTCTTCTTACGTTATAGGCCCAGGAGTGGGCCTGCTGGATCTTATGGTAGCCAAATGTTTACCTTATAATGGCACCTCCATTCTGTTCTCATTAGTGGCTCTTACCAGGTTACGTCCCACTTCAAGGTGAGGGTACGCACTTCTCCACAACACCTTCAGCATTTATTGTTTGTAGTTTTTTTGCTGATGTTTATTCTGACTAGTGTGAGCTGATACCTCTTTGTGGTTGGATTTGCATGCGTCTCATAATCCCTTGAAATTGAGCTTTCTGGCATGTCCTTTTTTCCTTGAAACTGTGAGTACAGCCTAGCTCTTCAAATTGTTTTCTTGAAGTATGTGTGACATTTTGAACTATTTTGGCCATTACTTCCCTCAAGACACTTTGAGGGCAGGTTTCATTTACAGCCCTCCAGTACTGGTGCATAGGAAGTGACCCTTAACACAGGTTTTAAAGCTGCTGTTGCAGGTAACGGCCAGAGGGCGGCAGCATTTCTGCTTTTCCCAATCTGGTAACTAGGGTATCTGACCTTCCTGCCAGCGTTGGTCCTCGGTTATAAATTAGAGGGGAATGTGCCCGGATAAACCCCCAAAACCTGATGTCTCCTTACTTATCTTTGTTTTTTAAAATGAATTTTTATTTTTTTATTGGAGTCATATTCTGCTGTGTACGTGGACCACTTCTTCTTTGTGAATTCCTCTGTTGATGGACATTTTCATTGCTTCCAAGTGTTGGCTATGGTAAATATTGCTGGAGTGCAGGATTGCCGGCCTGTTTCTTTATTATTATTATTAATTTTTGTGGTACGTGGGCTTCTCACTGCCGTGGCCCCTCCCGTTGCAGAGCACAGGCTCCAGACACGCAGGCCCAGCAGCCATAGCTCATGGGACTAGCCGCTCCGCAGCATGTGGGTTCTTCCCGGACCGGGGCACGAACCCGTGTCCCCTGCATCGGCAGGCGGACTCTCAACCACTGCGCCACCAGTGAAGCCCAGCCTGTGACCTTTTGATTCACATCCTCTCAGGCGATAGGCCCAGAAGTGGGTATGCTTGATTGAATGGTAGCTCAATATTTACCTTTTCAAGGCACCTCCTTTGTGTTTTCATTACTGGCTCTTACCATGTTCCACGTTGAACCAAGGGTAGGCATTTCTCCACAACCCCTTCAGCATTTATTATTTGCAGAATTTTTGCTGATTGCCCTTCTGACTGGTGTGAGCTGATAGGTTTTCGTAATTTGGATTTGCATGTGTTTAATTATTCCTAATGTTCAGCATTTTCCACACCGTTTTAAATTTCTGTTAAACAAACAACCAAAACAAACGGTGAGTACAATAGACCGGTTGAAATTGCCTTCTTGAAAGGTGGCCCTCTTTTGAATTTCTCGGTCTATTTTCGACCCCAGGTTTCTTTTTTGAGGGCGGGTGTCATTTACAGGCCTGCAATGAGTGTGAATATTTAGTGACCATTAGCCCTGGGCTTAAAGCTGCTGTTGTGGGAAACGGCCACAAGGCGGCAGCATTTCTCCATTCCCAAATCTGGTTACTAGGGCAGCAGAGCCTTTCTGGAAGTCCTGTTCCTAGGTTGTAAATTACAATGGAATGTGCCAGGAAAAACCCCCATAAGTTTATGTCACATTAATTCATGTTTTAATTTTTTATCGCGGTAATGATTAGAATATTGTTTGTCCTAGGTGTACACAATCTGGTTCATTTGTACATTACATATACATGTTCACGTACAGATCCACTTCCCATGTAAATTATTGCAGAGTGTTCCATAGACCTCCCTTGCTATATGTTCGGTCTTTTTGATATACGTATTTAATAGGTATCTGTACACGTATGGTAAGTGTACTCTTAATTTTTCCATTCCCCCCACCTTTCTTTTTAGATAAGCATAGTTTGTTTTCTAAGTCTGTGAGTGTCTTTCTCTGTGGAAATATGTTCATTTGTGTCAGTTCTTAGATAACGCCTATAAGTGGTATCATAAGATATGTCTTTTGCTTTCCGACTTACCTCATGTTCTGTGATTATCTCTAGGCTCATCTATGGTGCCTCAAAGAGAAGTGTTTCATTGTTTTCCATGGCTAATATTCCATTGTGTACATGGACTACTTCTTCTTTATCCATTCATTCGTTTTATGGACATTTTGGTTGCTTCCGTGCCTTGGCTATTGTGAAAGTTCCTGCAGTGCAGCTGTTGAAGCCTGTGCCTTCTCGACTCTGGACTTCTCAGGTGAGAGGCTCATCGGTGGGCCTGCTGAATGGAATGGTGGCTCAAGTTTTACTTTTAAACGCAGCTCCTTTCTGTTCTCAGTATTGGCTGTTACCACTTTACATCTCACCAGCAGCTAGAGGGTACACAGTTCTCTAAATCCCCTTCAGCATTTATTGTTTGTAAACTTTTTGCTGATGGTAGTTGACATGTGTGAGTTGAAACCGTTTTGGAGGTTAGATTTTCATGAGTCTAATGATTCCTGATGTTGAGCTTTTATCCATTTTCCTCATTGTTGAAAAAGAGTGAGTAAAACTTTCCCCTCCATACTATCTCCTTGAAAATTTTGCCAGTTTTGAATTTTTTTGGCCATTCCCTACCTCAGGACATTTTTTGACGGCAGGTGTCCTTTAGAGCCCCGAGTCCTTGTGAACGTTAAGTGACCATTAGCTGTGGGTTTAAAGCCGCCCTTGCGGGAAACGGCCACAAGGCGGCAGCATTTCTTCATTTCCAACTCTGGGATTTGGGGCAACAGAGCTTTCCTGGAAATCATGTTAGAACGCTGCAAATTAGAGTGGAATGTGCCAGCGCAAACCCCCAAGAGCTTATATCTCCTAAATTGTTGTTTGCTTTTGAAATTTAATTTTTATGAATGATCAGAGCAAATTTGATAAAAATGTAGATTCTCCTGGGTGTACAGTTTCTGGTTCATCCTATCAATGTATCTGTCTATTCCTCTTTGGATCCTTTCCCATGTATGTTATTATAGAGTGTTGAGTAGACCTCTCTTTGTATTCCATAGGTATTTTGTGATTATATATATATATATCATATGCATTAGTACATGTCTGTTGAACCCCATAACCTAATTCATACATTCCCTACACCTTTCCATTTGGTTATACATAATTTGGTTTTCTGAGTCTATGCGTGTCCTTCTCTTGGAAATTATTGCATGGGTATCAAGTTTTAGGTAACACGTATAAGTGATGTCATAGGATATCTGTCTTTCGGTTTCTTTCTTCAAGTTGGGTGATTATCTCTAGATCCTTCTGTAGTGGTGGCAACGGCACTGTTCCATGCTTTTTCATGACTAATATTCCATTGTGTACATGGACGACTTCTTCTTGGTACATTTTTCTGTTGGTGGACATTTTGGTTTCCTCCAGGTCTTGGCTATGGTACATGTTGCTGAATTGAAGGCCTGGCAGGCTGTGTCTTTTTGATTCTGGTTTACTCAGGTGATAGGCCCATCAGTGGGCCTACCAGATCACATGGTAGCTCAATTTTTACCTTGAAACGCACCTCCGTTCTGTTCTCACTACTGGCTCTTATCAGGTTACATCCCACCAGCAGCTAAAGGGTATGCAGTTCTCTAAAACCCCTTCAGCACTTATTTTTTGTAGAGTTTTCTTGCTGATGATCATTCTGACGGCTGTGAGGTGAACGTTTTGGTACACTGGATTTGCATGGCTTTATTAATTCCTGATGTTCAGCCTTTTTCCATTCCCGTTTTTTTAACGAAAGAAAGAAAGAAAGAAAGAAAGAAAAAGAATCATAAGACAAATGTGCATAAAATATGCCTCTTGAAACTGTCGTTTTGAAATGTGGACGTCTTTCGAATTTTTTGGTCGATATACGGCCCCAGGATTTGTTTTCAGGGCAGGTGTCATTTACACGCCTGCAATTATTTTGAATATCAACTGACCATTAGCACTGGGTTAAAAGCTGCTGTTGTGTGAAACGGCCACAAGGTGGCAGCAGCTGTCCTTTACTAAATCTGGTTACTAGGGCAACAGAACGTCAATGGAAGTCGTGTTCTAGGTTGTAATTTAGAATGGAATTTGCCAGGAAAAAGCCCCTTAAGTTTATGTCCCTACTTCTTGTTCGTTTCTTTAATTGAATTTATATTTTTTATCACAGCAAGTTTGATTACAATGCTTTGCTTGTTCTAGGTGTGCAAGATGTGGTTCTTTTACACATATACCTATGTCTATTCTTCCTGGGATCCTTTTCCCATGTACGTTATGAGAGAATGTTGAGTAGTCTTCTCTTGGTATTCCGTAGGTTTTTGGTGATTATATATTTCACCTGTGTTTGTATGAGTCTCTTAACCCCAATGACCGAATGTATCGAATCCTCACACCTTTCCATTGGTAAACCATAAGTTTGTTTAATGAATCTGTGATTGCCCTTCTCTGTGGAAATATCTTCACTGGTATCAATTTTTAGGCAACACCTATAAGTGATACCATACAATATGTGTCTTTCTCTTTCTGACTTACTACATGTTGCGTGATTACCTGTAGACTCATCTACAGTGCTGCAAATGACATTGTGTCCTTTTTTTCCTTGGCTAATATTCCGTCTGTACATGTACCAGTTCTTCTTTGTCCACTCATCTGTTGATGGACTTTTTGGTTGCTTCCATGTCTTGGCTATTGTAATACTGCAGCAATGCACATTTGCCTGCCTGTGTCTTTCCAATTCTGTCTTCTTACGTTATAGGCCCAGGAGTGGGCCTGCTGGATCTTATGGTAGCCAAATGTTTACCTTATAATGGCACCTCCATTCTGTTCTCATTAGTGGCTCTTACCAGGTTACGTCCCACTTCAAGGTGAGGGTACGCACTTCTCCACAACACCTTCAGCATTTATTGTTTGTAGTTTTTTTGCTGATGTTTATTCTGACTAGTGTGAGCTGATACCTCTTTGTGGTTGGATTTGCATGCGTCTCATAATCCCTTGAAATTGAGCTTTCTGGCATGTCCTTTTTTCCTTGAAACTGTGAGTACAGCCTAGCTCTTCAAATTGTTTTCTTGAAGTATGTGTGACATTTTGAACTATTTTGGCCATTACTTCCCTCAAGACACTTTGAGGGCAGGTTTCATTTACAGCCCTCCAGTACTGGTGCATAGGAAGTGACCCTTAACACAGGTTTTAAAGCTGCTGTTGCAGGTAACGGCCAGAGGGCGGCAGCATTTCTGCTTTTCCCAATCTGGTAACTAGGGTATCTGACCTTCCTGCCAGCGTTGGTCCTCGGTTATAAATTAGAGGGGAATGTGCCCGGATAAACCCCCAAAACCTGATGTCTCCTTACTTATCTTTGTTTTTTAAAATGAATTTTTATTTTTTTATTGGAGTCATATTCTGCTGTGTGCGTGGACCACTTCTTCTTTGTGAATTCCTCTGTTGATGGACATTTTCATTGCTTCCAAGTGTTGGCTATGGTAAATATTGCTGGAGTGCAGGATTGCCGGCCTGTTTCTTTATTATTATTATTAATTTTTGTGGTACGTGGGCTTCTCACTGCCGTGGCCCCTCCCGTTGCAGAGCACAGGCTCCAGACACGCAGGCCCAGCAGCCATAGCTCATGGGACTAGCCGCTCCGCAGCATGTGGGTTCTTCCCGGACCGGGGCACGAACCCGTGTCCCCTGCATCGGCAGGCGGACTCTCAACCACTGCGCCACCAGTGAAGCCCAGCCTGTGACCTTTTGATTCACATCCTCTCAGGCGATAGGCCCAGAAGTGGGTATGCTTGATTGAATGGTAGCTCAATATTTACCTTTTCAAGGCACCTCCTTTGTGTTTTCATTACTGGCTCTTACCATGTTCCACGTTGAACCAAGGGTAGGCATTTCTCCACAACCCCTTCAGCATTTATTGTTTGCAGAATTTTTGCTGATTGCCCTTCTGACTGGTGTGAGCTGATAGGTTTTTGTAATTTGGATTTGCATGTGTTTAATTATTCCTAATGTTCAGCATTTTCCACACCGTTTTAAATTTCTGTTAAACAAACAACCAAAACAAACGGTGAGTACAATAGACCGGTTGAAATTGCCTTCTTGGAAGGTGGCCCTCTTTTGAATTTCTCGGTCTATTTTCGACCCCAGGTTTTTTTTTTGAGGGCGGGTGTCATTTACAGGCCTGCAATGAGTGTGAATATTTAGTGACCATTAGCCCTGGGCTTAAAGCTGCTGTTGTGGGAAACGGCCACAAGGCGGCAGCATTTCTCCATTCCCAAATCTGGTTACTAGGGCAGCAGAGCCTTTCTGGAAGTCCTGTTCCTAGGTTGTAAATTACAATGGAATGTGCCAGGAAAAACCCCCATAAGTTTATGTCACATTAATTCATGTTTTAATTTTTTATCGGGGTAATGATTAGAATATTGTTTGTCCTAGGTGTACACAATCTGGTTCATTTGTACATTACATATACATGTTCACGTACAGATCCACTTCCCATGTAAATTATTGCAGAGTGTTCCATAGACCTCCCTTGCTATATGTTCGGTCTTTTTGATATACGTATTTAATAGGTATCTGTACACGTATGGTAAGTGTACTCTTAATTTTTCCATTCCCCCCACCTTTCTTTTTAGATAAGCATAGTTTGTTTTCTAAGTCTGTGAGTGTCTTTCTCTGTGGAAATATGTTCATTTGTGTCAGTTCTTAGATAACGCCTATAAGTGGTATCATAAGATATGTCTTTTGCTTTCCGACTTACCTCATGTTCTGTGATTATCTCTAGGCTCATCTATGGTGCCTCAAAGAGAAGTGTTTCATTGTTTTCCATGGCTAATATTCCATTGTGTACATGGACTACTTCTTCTTTATCCATTCATTCGTTTTATGGACATTTTGGTTGCTTCCGTGCCTTGGCTATTGTGAAAGTTCCTGCAGTGCAGCTGTTGAAGCCTGTGCCTTCTCGACTCTGGACTTCTCAGGTGAGAGGCTCATCGGTGGGCCTGCTGAATGGAATGGTGGCTCAAGTTTTACTTTTAAACGCAGCTCCTTTCTGTTCTCAGTATTGGCTGTTACCACTTTACATCTCACCAGCAGCTAGAGGGTACACAGTTCTCTAAATCCCCTTCAGCATTTATTGTTTGTAAACTTTTTGCTGATGGTAGTTGACATGTGTGAGTTGAAACCGTTTTGGAGGTTAGATTTTCATGAGTCTAATGATTCCTGATGTTGAGCTTTTATCCATTTTCCTCATTGTTGAAAAAGAGTGAGTAAAACTTTCCCCTCCATACTATCTCCTTGAAAATTTTGCCAGTTTTGAATTTTTTTGGCCATTCCCTACCTCAGGACATTTTTTGACGGCAGGTGTCCTTTAGAGCCCCGAGTCCCTGTGAACGTTAAGTGACCATTAGCTGTGGGTTTAAAGCTGCCCTTGTGGGAAACGGCCACAAGGCGGCAGCATTTCTTCATTTCCAACTCTGGGATTTGGGGCAACAGAGCTTTCCTGGAAATCATGTTAGAACGCTGCAAATTAGAGTGGAATGTGCCAGCGCAAACCCCCAAGAGCTTATATCTCCTAAATTGTTGTTTGCTTTTGAAATTTAATTTTTATGAATGATCAGAGCAAATTTGATAAAAATGTAGATTCTCCTGGGTGTACAGTTTCTGGTTCATCCTATCAATGTATCTGTCTATTCCTCTTTGGATCCTTTCCCATGTATGTTATTATAGAGTGTTGAGTAGACCTCTCTTTGTATTCCATAGGTATTTTGTGATTATATATATATATATATATATATCATATGCCTTAGTACATGTCTGTTGAACCCCATAACCTAATTCATACATTCCCTACACCTTTCCATTTGGTTATACATAATTTGGTTTTCTGAATCTATGCGTGTCCTTCTCTTGGAAATTATTGCATGGGTATCAAGTTTTAGGTAACACGTATAAGTGATGTCATAGGATATCTGTCTTTCGGTTTCTTTCTTCAAGTTGGGTGATTATCTCTAGATCCTTCTGTAGTGGTGGCAACGGCACTGTTCCATGCTTTTTCATGGCTAATATTCCATTGTGTACATGGACGACTTCTTCTTGGTACATTTTTCTGTTGGTGGACATTTTGGTTTCCTCCAGGTCTTGGCTATGGTACATGTTGCTGAATTGAAGGCCTGGCAGGCTGTGTCTTTTTGATTCTGGTCTACTCAGGTGATAGGCCCATCAGTGGGCCTACCAGATCACATGGTAGCTCAATTTTTACCTTGAAACGCACCTCCGTTCTGTTCTCACTACTGGCTCTTACCAGGTTACATCCCACCAGCAGCTAAAGGGTATGCAGTTCTCTAAAACCCCTTCAGCACTTATTTTTTGTAGAGTTTTCTTGCTGATGATCATTCTGACGGCTGTGAGGTGAACGTTTTGGTACACTGGATTTGCATGGCTTTATTAATTCCTGATGTTCAGCCTTTTTCCATTCCCGTTTTTTTAACGAAAGAAAGAAAGAAAGAAAGAAAGAAAAAGAATCATAAGACAAATGTGCATAAAATATGCCTCTTGAAACTGTCGTTTTGAAATGTGGACGTCTTTCGAATTTTTTGGTCGATATACGGCCCCAGGATTTGTTTTCAGGGCAGGTGTCATTTACACGCCTGCAATTATTTTGAATATCAACTGACCATTAGCACTGGGTTAAAAGCTGCTGTTGTGTGAAACGGCCACAAGGTGGCAGCAGCTGTCCTTTACTAAATCTGGTTACTAGGGCAACAGAACGTCAATGGAAGTCGTGTTCTAGGTTGTAATTTAGAATGGAATTTGCCAGGAAAAAGCCCCTTAAGTTTATGTCCCTACTTCTTGTTCGTTTCTTTAATTGAATTTATATTTTTTATCACAGCAAGTTTGATTACAATGCTTTGCTTGTTCTAGGTGTGCAAGATGTGGTTCTTTTACACATATACCTATGTCTATTCTTCCTGGGATCCTTTTCCCATGTACGTTATGAGAGAATGTTGAGTAGTCTTCTCTTGGTATTCCGTAGGTTTTTGGTGATTATATATTTCACCTGTGTTTGTATGAGTCTCTTAACCCCAATGACCGAATGTATCGAATCCTCACACCTTTCCATTGGTAAACCATAAGTTTGTTTAATGAATCTGTGATTGCCCTTCTCTGTGGAAATATCTTCACTGGTATCAATTTTTAGGCAACACCTATAAGTGATACCATACAATATGTGTCTTTCTCTTTCTGACTTACTACATGTTGCGTGATTACCTGTAGACTCATCTACAGTGCTGCAAATGACATTGTGTCCTTTTTTTCCTTGGCTAATATTCCGTCTGTACATGTACCAGTTCTTCTTTGTCCACTCATCTGTTGATGGACTTTTTGGTTGCTTCCATGTCTTGGCTATTGTAATACTGCAGCAATGCACATTTGCCTGCCTGTGTCTTTCCAATTCTGTCTTCTTACGTTATAGGCCCAGGAGTGGGCCTGCTGGATCTTATGGTAGCCAAATGTTTACCTTATAACGGCACCTCCATTCTGTTCTCATTAGTGGCTCTTACCAGGTTACGTCCCACTTCAAGGTGAGGGTACGCACTTCTCCACAACACCTTCAGCATTTATTGTTTGTAGTTTTTTTGCTGATGTTTATTCTGACTAGTGTGAGCTGATACCTCTTTGTGGTTGGATTTGCATGCGTCTCATAATCCCTTGAAATTGAGCTTTCTGGCATGTCCTTTTTTCCTTGAAACTGTGAGTACAGCCTAGCTCTTCAAATTGTTTTCTTGAAGTATGTGTGACATTTTGAACTATTTTGGCCATTACTTCCCTCAAGACACTTTGAGGGCAGGTTTCATTTACAGCCCTCCAGTACTGGTGCATAGGAAGTGACCCTTAACACAGGTTTTAAAGCTGCTGTTGCAGGTAACGGCCAGAGGGCGGCAGCATTTCTGCTTTTCCCAATCTGGTAACTAGGGTATCTGACCTTCCTGCCAGCGTTGGTCCTCGGTTATAAATTAGAGGGGAATGTGCCCGGATAAACCCCCAAAACCTGATGTCTCCTTACTTATCTTTGTTTTTTAAAATGAATTTTTATTTTTTTATTGGAGTCATATTCTGCTGTGTACGTGGACCACTTCTTCTTTGTGAATTCCTCTGTTGATGGACATTTTCATTGCTTCCAAGTGTTGGCTATGGTAAATATTGCTGGAGTGCAGGATTGCCGGCCTGTTTCTTTATTATTATTATTAATTTTTGTGGTACGTGGGCTTCTCACTGCCGTGGCCCCTCCCGTTGCAGAGCACAGGCTCCAGACACGCAGGCCCAGCAGCCATAGCTCATGGGACTAGCCGCTCCGCAGCATGTGGGTTCTTCCCGGACCGGGGCACGAACCCGTGTCCCCTGCATCGGCAGGCGGACTCTCAACCACTGCGCCACCAGTGAAGCCCAGCCTGTGACCTTTTGATTCACATCCTCTCAGGCGATAGGCCCAGAAGTGGGTATGCTTGATTGAATGGTAGCTCAATATTTACCTTTTCAAGGCACCTCCTTTGTGTTTTCATTACTGGCTCTTACCATGTTCCACGTTGAACCAAGGGTAGGCATTTCTCCACAACCCCTTCAGCATTTATTATTTGCAGAATTTTTGCTGATTGCCCTTCTGACTGGTGTGAGCTGATAGGTTTTCGTAATTTGGATTTGCATGTGTTTAATTATTCCTAATGTTCAGCATTTTCCACACCGTTTTAAATTTCTGTTAAACAAACAACCAAAACAAACGGTGAGTACAATAGACCGGTTGAAATTGCCTTCTTGAAAGGTGGCCCTCTTTTGAATTTCTCGGTCTATTTTCGACCCCAGGTTTCTTTTTTGAGGGCGGGTGTCATTTACAGGCCTGCAATGAGTGTGAATATTTAGTGACCATTAGCCCTGGGCTTAAAGCTGCTGTTGTGGGAAACGGCCACAAGGCGGCAGCATTTCTCCATTCCCAAATCTGGTTACTAGGGCAGCAGAGCCTTTCTGGAAGTCCTGTTCCTAGGTTGTAAATTACAATGGAATGTGCCAGGAAAAACCCCCATAAGTTTATGTCACATTAATTCATGTTTTAATTTTTTATCGCGGTAATGATTAGAATATTGTTTGTCCTAGGTGTACACAATCTGGTTCATTTGTACATTACATATACATGTTCACGTACAGATCCACTTCCCATGTAAATTATTGCAGAGTGTTCCATAGACCTCCCTTGCTATATGTTCGGTCTTTTTGATATACGTATTTAATAGGTATCTGTACACGTATGGTAAGTGTACTCTTAATTTTTCCATTCCCCCCACCTTTCTTTTTAGATAAGCATAGTTTGTTTTCTAAGTCTGTGAGTGTCTTTCTCTGTGGAAATATGTTCATTTGTGTCAGTTCTTAGATAACGCCTATAAGTGGTATCATAAGATATGTCTTTTGCTTTCCGACTTACCTCATGTTCTGTGATTATCTCTAGGCTCATCTATGGTGCCTCAAAGAGAAGTGTTTCATTGTTTTCCATGGCTAATATTCCATTGTGTACATGGACTACTTCTTCTTTATCCATTCATTCGTTTTATGGACATTTTGGTTGCTTCCGTGCCTTGGCTATTGTGAAAGTTCCTGCAGTGCAGCTGTTGAAGCCTGTGCCTTCTCGACTCTGGACTTCTCAGGTGAGAGGCTCATCGGTGGGCCTGCTGAATGGAATGGTGGCTCAAGTTTTACTTTTAAACGCAGCTCCTTTCTGTTCTCAGTATTGGCTGTTACCACTTTACATCTCACCAGCAGCTAGAGGGTACACAGTTCTCTAAATCCCCTTCAGCATTTATTGTTTGTAAACTTTTTGCTGATGGTAGTTGACATGTGTGAGTTGAAACCGTTTTGGAGGTTAGATTTTCATGAGTCTAATGATTCCTGATGTTGAGCTTTTATCCATTTTCCTCATTGTTGAAAAAGAGTGAGTAAAACTTTCCCCTCCATACTATCTCCTTGAAAATTTTGCCAGTTTTGAATTTTTTTGGCCATTCCCTACCTCAGGACATTTTTTGACGGCAGGTGTCCTTTAGAGCCCCGAGTCCCTGTGAACGTTAAGTGACCATTAGCTGTGGGTTTAAAGCTGCCCTTGTGGGAAACGGCCACAAGGCGGCAGCATTTCTTCATTTCCAACTCTGGGATTTGGGGCAACAGAGCTTTCCTGGAAATCATGTTAGAACGCTGCAAATTAGAGTGGAATGTGCCAGCGCAAACCCCCAAGAGCTTATATCTCCTAAATTGTTGTTTGCTTTTGAAATTTAATTTTTATGAATGATCAGAGCAAATTTGATAAAAATGTAGATTCTCCTGGGTGTACAGTTTCTGGTTCATCCTATCAATGTATCTGTCTATTCCTCTTTGGATCCTTTCCCATGTATGTTATTATAGAGTGTTGAGTAGACCTCTCTTTGTATTCCATAGGTATTTTGTGATTATATATATATATATATATATATATCATATGCCTTAGTACATGTCTGTTGAACCCCATAACCTAATTCATACATTCCCTACACCTTTCCATTTGGTTATACATAATTTGGTTTTCTGAATCTATGCGTGTCCTTCTCTTGGAAATTATTGCATGGGTATCAAGTTTTAGGTAACACGTATAAGTGATGTCATAGGATATCTGTCTTTCGGTTTCTTTCTTCAAGTTGGGTGATTATCTCTAGATCCTTCTGTAGTGGTGGCAACGGCACTGTTCCATGCTTTTTCATGGCTAATATTCCATTGTGTACATGGACGACTTCTTCTTGGTACATTTTTCTGTTGGTGGACATTTTGGTTTCCTCCAGGTCTTGGCTATGGTACATGTTGCTGAATTGAAGGCCTGGCAGGCTGTGTCTTTTTGATTCTGGTCTACTCAGGTGATAGGCCCATCAGTGGGCCTACCAGATCACATGGTAGCTCAATTTTTACCTTGAAACGCACCTCCGTTCTGTTCTCACTACTGGCTCTTACCAGGTTACATCCCACCAGCAGCTAAAGGGTATGCAGTTCTCTAAAACCCCTTCAGCACTTATTTTTTGTAGAGTTTTCTTGCTGATGATCATTCTGACGGCTGTGAGGTGAACGTTTTGGTACACTGGATTTGCATGGCTTTATTAATTCCTGATGTTCAGCCTTTTTCCATTCCCGTTTTTTTAACGAAAGAAAGAAAGAAAGAAAGAAAGAAAAAGAATCATAAGACAAATGTGCATAAAATATGCCTCTTGAAACTGTCGTTTTGAAATGTGGACGTCTTTCGAATTTTTTGGTCGATATACGGCCCCAGGATTTGTTTTCAGGGCAGGTGTCATTTACACGCCTGCAATTATTTTGAATATCAACTGACCATTAGCACTGGGTTAAAAGCTGCTGTTGTGTGAAACGGCCACAAGGTGGCAGCAGCTGTCCTTTACTAAATCTGGTTACTAGGGCAACAGAACGTCAATGGAAGTCGTGTTCTAGGTTGTAATTTAGAATGGAATTTGCCAGGAAAAAGCCCCTTAAGTTTATGTCCCTACTTCTTGTTCGTTTCTTTAATTGAATTTATATTTTTTATCACAGCAAGTTTGATTACAATGCTTTGCTTGTTCTAGGTGTGCAAGATGTGGTTCTTTTACACATATACCTATGTCTATTCTTCCTGGGATCCTTTTCCCATGTACGTTATGAGAGAATGTTGAGTAGTCTTCTCTTGGTATTCCGTAGGTTTTTGGTGATTATATATTTCACCTGTGTTTGTATGAGTCTCTTAACCCCAATGACCGAATGTATCGAATCCTCACACCTTTCCATTGGTAAACCATAAGTTTGTTTAATGAATCTGTGATTGCCCTTCTCTGTGGAAATATCTTCACTGGTATCAATTTTTAGGCAACACCTATAAGTGATACCATACAATATGTGTCTTTCTCTTTCTGACTTACTACATGTTGCGTGATTACCTGTAGACTCATCTACAGTGCTGCAAATGACATTGTGTCCTTTTTTTCCTTGGCTAATATTCCGTCTGTACATGTACCAGTTCTTCTTTGTCCACTCATCTGTTGATGGACTTTTTGGTTGCTTCCATGTCTTGGCTATTGTAATACTGCAGCAATGCACATTTGCCTGCCTGTGTCTTTCCAATTCTGTCTTCTTACGTTATAGGCCCAGGAGTGGGCCTGCTGGATCTTATGGTAGCCAAATGTTTACCTTATAACGGCACCTCCATTCTGTTCTCATTAGTGGCTCTTACCAGGTTACGTCCCACTTCAAGGTGAGGGTACGCACTTCTCCACAACACCTTCAGCATTTATTGTTTGTAGTTTTTTTGCTGATGTTTATTCTGACTAGTGTGAGCTGATACCTCTTTGTGGTTGGATTTGCATGCGTCTCATAATCCCTTGAAATTGAGCTTTCTGGCATGTCCTTTTTTCCTTGAAACTGTGAGTACAGCCTAGCTCTTCAAATTGTTTTCTTGAAGTATGTGTGACATTTTGAACTATTTTGGCCATTACTTCCCTCAAGACACTTTGAGGGCAGGTTTCATTTACAGCCCTCCAGTACTGGTGCATAGGAAGTGACCCTTAACACAGGTTTTAAAGCTGCTGTTGCAGGTAACGGCCAGAGGGCGGCAGCATTTCTGCTTTTCCCAATCTGGTAACTAGGGTATCTGACCTTCCTGCCAGCGTTGGTCCTCGGTTATAAATTAGAGGGGAATGTGCCCGGATAAACCCCCAAAACCTGATGTCTCCTTACTTATCTTTGTTTTTTAAAATGAATTTTTATTTTTTTATTGGAGTCATATTCTGCTGTGTACGTGGACCACTTCTTCTTTGTGAATTCCTCTGTTGATGGACATTTTCATTGCTTCCAAGTGTTGGCTATGGTAAATATTGCTGGAGTGCAGGATTGCCGGCCTGTTTCTTTATTATTATTATTAATTTTTGTGGTACGTGGGCTTCTCACTGCCGTGGCCCCTCCCGTTGCAGAGCACAGGCTCCAGACACGCAGGCCCAGCAGCCATAGCTCATGGGACTAGCCGCTCCGCAGCATGTGGGTTCTTCCCGGACCGGGGCACGAACCCGTGTCCCCTGCATCGGCAGGCGGACTCTCAACCACTGCGCCACCAGTGAAGCCCAGCCTGTGACCTTTTGATTCACATCCTCTCAGGCGATAGGCCCAGAAGTGGGTATGCTTGATTGAATGGTAGCTCAATATTTACCTTTTCAAGGCACCTCCTTTGTGTTTTCATTACTGGCTCTTACCATGTTCCACGTTGAACCAAGGGTAGGCATTTCTCCACAACCCCTTCAGCATTTATTATTTGCAGAATTTTTGCTGATTGCCCTTCTGACTGGTGTGAGCTGATAGGTTTTCGTAATTTGGATTTGCATGTGTTTAATTATTCCTAATGTTCAGCATTTTCCACACCGTTTTAAATTTCTGTTAAACAAACAACCAAAACAAACGGTGAGTACAATAGACCGGTTGAAATTGCCTTCTTGAAAGGTGGCCCTCTTTTGAATTTCTCGGTCTATTTTCGACCCCAGGTTTCTTTTTTGAGGGCGGGTGTCATTTACAGGCCTGCAATGAGTGTGAATATTTAGTGACCATTAGCCCTGGGCTTAAAGCTGCTGTTGTGGGAAACGGCCACAAGGCGGCAGCATTTCTCCATTCCCAAATCTGGTTACTAGGGCAGCAGAGCCTTTCTGGAAGTCCTGTTCCTAGGTTGTAAATTACAATGGAATGTGCCAGGAAAAACCCCCATAAGTTTATGTCACATTAATTCATGTTTTAATTTTTTATCGCGGTAATGATTAGAATATTGTTTGTCCTAGGTGTACACAATCTGGTTCATTTGTACATTACATATACATGTTCACGTACAGATCCACTTCCCATGTAAATTATTGCAGAGTGTTCCATAGACCTCCCTTGCTATATGTTCGGTCTTTTTGATATACGTATTTAATAGGTATCTGTACACGTATGGTAAGTGTACTCTTAATTTTTCCATTCCCCCCACCTTTCTTTTTAGATAAGCATAGTTTGTTTTCTAAGTCTGTGAGTGTCTTTCTCTGTGGAAATATGTTCATTTGTGTCAGTTCTTAGATAACGCCTATAAGTGGTATCATAAGATATGTCTTTTGCTTTCCGACTTACCTCATGTTCTGTGATTATCTCTAGGCTCATCTATGGTGCCTCAAAGAGAAGTGTTTCATTGTTTTCCATGGCTAATATTCCATTGTGTACATGGACTACTTCTTCTTTATCCATTCATTCGTTTTATGGACATTTTGGTTGCTTCCGTGCCTTGGCTATTGTGAAAGTTCCTGCAGTGCAGCTGTTGAAGCCTGTGCCTTCTCGACTCTGGACTTCTCAGGTGAGAGGCTCATCGGTGGGCCTGCTGAATGGAATGGTGGCTCAAGTTTTACTTTTAAACGCAGCTCCTTTCTGTTCTCAGTATTGGCTGTTACCACTTTACATCTCACCAGCAGCTAGAGGGTACACAGTTCTCTAAATCCCCTTCAGCATTTATTGTTTGTAAACTTTTTGCTGATGGTAGTTGACATGTGTGAGTTGAAACCGTTTTGGAGGTTAGATTTTCATGAGTCTAATGATTCCTGATGTTGAGCTTTTATCCATTTTCCTCATTGTTGAAAAAGAGTGAGTAAAACTTTCCCCTCCATACTATCTCCTTGAAAATTTTGCCAGTTTTGAATTTTTTTGGCCATTCCCTACCTCAGGACATTTTTTGACGGCAGGTGTCCTTTAGAGCCCCGAGTCCCTGTGAACGTTAAGTGACCATTAGCTGTGGGTTTAAAGCTGCCCTTGTGGGAAACGGCCACAAGGCGGCAGCATTTCTTCATTTCCAACTCTGGGATTTGGGGCAACAGAGCTTTCCTGGAAATCATGTTAGAACGCTGCAAATTAGAGTGGAATGTGCCAGCGCAAACCCCCAAGAGCTTATATCTCCTAAATTGTTGTTTGCTTTTGAAATTTAATTTTTATGAATGATCAGAGCAAATTTGATAAAAATGTAGATTCTCCTGGGTGTACAGTTTCTGGTTCATCCTATCAATGTATCTGTCTATTCCTCTTTGGATCCTTTCCCATGTATGTTATTATAGAGTGTTGAGTAGACCTCTCTTTGTATTCCATAGGTATTTTGTGATTATATATATATATATATATATCATATGCCTTAGTACATGTCTGTTGAACCCCATAACCTAATTCATACATTCCCTACACCTTTCCATTTGGTTATACATAATTTGGTTTTCTGAATCTATGCGTGTCCTTCTCTTGGAAATTATTGCATGGGTATCAAGTTTTAGGTAACACGTATAAGTGATGTCATAGGATATCTGTCTTTCGGTTTCTTTCTTCAAGTTGGGTGATTATCTCTAGATCCTTCTGTAGTGGTGGCAACGGCACTGTTCCATGCTTTTTCATGGCTAATATTCCATTGTGTACATGGACGACTTCTTCTTGGTACATTTTTCTGTTGGTGGACATTTTGGTTTCCTCCAGGTCTTGGCTATGGTACATGTTGCTGAATTGAAGGCCTGGCAGGCTGTGTCTTTTTGATTCTGGTCTACTCAGGTGATAGGCCCATCAGTGGGCCTACCAGATCACATGGTAGCTCAATTTTTACCTTGAAACGCACCTCCGTTCTGTTCTCACTACTGGCTCTTACCAGGTTACATCCCACCAGCAGCTAAAGGGTATGCAGTTCTCTAAAACCCCTTCAGCACTTATTTTTTGTAGAGTTTTCTTGCTGATGATCATTCTGACGGCTGTGAGGTGAACGTTTTGGTACACTGGATTTGCATGGCTTTATTAATTCCTGATGTTCAGCCTTTTTCCATTCCCGTTTTTTTAACGAAAGAAAGAAAGAAAGAAAGAAAGAAAAAGAATCATAAGACAAATGTGCATAAAATATGCCTCTTGAAACTGTCGTTTTGAAATGTGGACGTCTTTCGAATTTTTTGGTCGATATACGGCCCCAGGATTTGTTTTCAGGGCAGGTGTCATTTACACGCCTGCAATTATTTTGAATATCAACTGACCATTAGCACTGGGTTAAAAGCTGCTGTTGTGTGAAACGGCCACAAGGTGGCAGCAGCTGTCCTTTACTAAATCTGGTTACTAGGGCAACAGAACGTCAATGGAAGTCGTGTTCTAGGTTGTAATTTAGAATGGAATTTGCCAGGAAAAAGCCCCTTAAGTTTATGTCCCTACTTCTTGTTCGTTTCTTTAATTGAATTTATATTTTTTATCACAGCAAGTTTGATTACAATGCTTTGCTTGTTCTAGGTGTGCAAGATGTGGTTCTTTTACACATATACCTATGTCTATTCTTCCTGGGATCCTTTTCCCATGTACGTTATGAGAGAATGTTGAGTAGTCTTCTCTTGGTATTCCGTAGGTTTTTGGTGATTATATATTTCACCTGTGTTTGTATGAGTCTCTTAACCCCAATGACCGAATGTATCGAATCCTCACACCTTTCCATTGGTAAACCATAAGTTTGTTTAATGAATCTGTGATTGCCCTTCTCTGTGGAAATATCTTCACTGGTATCAATTTTTAGGCAACACCTATAAGTGATACCATACAATATGTGTCTTTCTCTTTCTGACTTACTACATGTTGCGTGATTACCTGTAGACTCATCTACAGTGCTGCAAATGACATTGTGTCCTTTTTTTCCTTGGCTAATATTCCGTCTGTACATGTACCAGTTCTTCTTTGTCCACTCATCTGTTGATGGACTTTTTGGTTGCTTCCATGTCTTGGCTATTGTAATACTGCAGCAATGCACATTTGCCTGCCTGTGTCTTTCCAATTCTGTCTTCTTACGTTATAGGCCCAGGAGTGGGCCTGCTGGATCTTATGGTAGCCAAATGTTTACCTTATAACGGCACCTCCATTCTGTTCTCATTAGTGGCTCTTACCAGGTTACGTCCCACTTCAAGGTGAGGGTACGCACTTCTCCACAACACCTTCAGCATTTATTGTTTGTAGTTTTTTTGCTGATGTTTATTCTGACTAGTGTGAGCTGATACCTCTTTGTGGTTGGATTTGCATGCGTCTCATAATCCCTTGAAATTGAGCTTTCTGGCATGTCCTTTTTTCCTTGAAACTGTGAGTACAGCCTAGCTCTTCAAATTGTTTTCTTGAAGTATGTGTGACATTTTGAACTATTTTGGCCATTACTTCCCTCAAGACACTTTGAGGGCAGGTTTCATTTACAGCCCTCCAGTACTGGTGCATAGGAAGTGACCCTTAACACAGGTTTTAAAGCTGCTGTTGCAGGTAACGGCCAGAGGGCGGCAGCATTTCTGCTTTTCCCAATCTGGTAACTAGGGTATCTGACCTTCCTGCCAGCGTTGGTCCTCGGTTATAAATTAGAGGGGAATGTGCCCGGATAAACCCCCAAAACCTGATGTCTCCTTACTTATCTTTGTTTTTTAAAATGAATTTTTATTTTTTTATTGGAGTCATATTCTGCTGTGTACGTGGACCACTTCTTCTTTGTGAATTCCTCTGTTGATGGACATTTTCATTGCTTCCAAGTGTTGGCTATGGTAAATATTGCTGGAGTGCAGGATTGCCGGCCTGTTTCTTTATTATTATTATTAATTTTTGTGGTACGTGGGCTTCTCACTGCCGTGGCCCCTCCCGTTGCAGAGCACAGGCTCCAGACACGCAGGCCCAGCAGCCATAGCTCATGGGACTAGCCGCTCCGCAGCATGTGGGTTCTTCCCGGACCGGGGCACGAACCCGTGTCCCCTGCATCGGCAGGCGGACTCTCAACCACTGCGCCACCAGTGAAGCCCAGCCTGTGACCTTTTGATTCACATCCTCTCAGGCGATAGGCCCAGAAGTGGGTATGCTTGATTGAATGGTAGCTCAATATTTACCTTTTCAAGGCACCTCCTTTGTGTTTTCATTACTGGCTCTTACCATGTTCCACGTTGAACCAAGGGTAGGCATTTCTCCACAACCCCTTCAGCATTTATTATTTGCAGAATTTTTGCTGATTGCCCTTCTGACTGGTGTGAGCTGATAGGTTTTCGTAATTTGGATTTGCATGTGTTTAATTATTCCTAATGTTCAGCATTTTCCACACCGTTTTAAATTTCTGTTAAACAAACAACCAAAACAAACGGTGAGTACAATAGACCGGTTGAAATTGCCTTCTTGAAAGGTGGCCCTCTTTTGAATTTCTCGGTCTATTTTCGACCCCAGGTTTCTTTTTTGAGGGCGGGTGTCATTTACAGGCCTGCAATGAGTGTGAATATTTAGTGACCATTAGCCCTGGGCTTAAAGCTGCTGTTGTGGGAAACGGCCACAAGGCGGCAGCATTTCTCCATTCCCAAATCTGGTTACTAGGGCAGCAGAGCCTTTCTGGAAGTCCTGTTCCTAGGTTGTAAATTACAATGGAATGTGCCAGGAAAAACCCCCATAAGTTTATGTCACATTAATTCATGTTTTAATTTTTTATCGCGGTAATGATTAGAATATTGTTTGTCCTAGGTGTACACAATCTGGTTCATTTGTACATTACATATACATGTTCACGTACAGATCCACTTCCCATGTAAATTATTGCAGAGTGTTCCATAGACCTCCCTTGCTATATGTTCGGTCTTTTTGATATACGTATTTAATAGGTATCTGTACACGTATGGTAAGTGTACTCTTAATTTTTCCATTCCCCCCACCTTTCTTTTTAGATAAGCATAGTTTGTTTTCTAAGTCTGTGAGTGTCTTTCTCTGTGGAAATATGTTCATTTGTGTCAGTTCTTAGATAACGCCTATAAGTGGTATCATAAGATATGTCTTTTGCTTTCCGACTTACCTCATGTTCTGTGATTATCTCTAGGCTCATCTATGGTGCCTCAAAGAGAAGTGTTTCATTGTTTTCCATGGCTAATATTCCATTGTGTACATGGACTACTTCTTCTTTATCCATTCATTCGTTTTATGGACATTTTGGTTGCTTCCGTGCCTTGGCTATTGTGAAAGTTCCTGCAGTGCAGCTGTTGAAGCCTGTGCCTTCTCGACTCTGGACTTCTCAGGTGAGAGGCTCATCGGTGGGCCTGCTGAATGGAATGGTGGCTCAAGTTTTACTTTTAAACGCAGCTCCTTTCTGTTCTCAGTATTGGCTGTTACCACTTTACATCTCACCAGCAGCTAGAGGGTACACAGTTCTCTAAATCCCCTTCAGCATTTATTGTTTGTAAACTTTTTGCTGATGGTAGTTGACATGTGTGAGTTGAAACCGTTTTGGAGGTTAGATTTTCATGAGTCTAATGATTCCTGATGTTGAGCTTTTATCCATTTTCCTCATTGTTGAAAAAGAGTGAGTAAAACTTTCCCCTCCATACTATCTCCTTGAAAATTTTGCCAGTTTTGAATTTTTTTGGCCATTCCCTACCTCAGGACATTTTTTGACGGCAGGTGTCCTTTAGAGCCCCGAGTCCCTGTGAACGTTAAGTGACCATTAGCTGTGGGTTTAAAGCTGCCCTTGTGGGAAACGGCCACAAGGCGGCAGCATTTCTTCATTTCCAACTCTGGGATTTGGGGCAACAGAGCTTTCCTGGAAATCATGTTAGAACGCTGCAAATTAGAGTGGAATGTGCCAGCGCAAACCCCCAAGAGCTTATATCTCCTAAATTGTTGTTTGCTTTTGAAATTTAATTTTTATGAATGATCAGAGCAAATTTGATAAAAATGTAGATTCTCCTGGGTGTACAGTTTCTGGTTCATCCTATCAATGTATCTGTCTATTCCTCTTTGGATCCTTTCCCATGTATGTTATTATAGAGTGTTGAGTAGACCTCTCTTTGTATTCCATAGGTATTTTGTGATTATATATATATATATATATATATATATATCATATGCCTTAGTACATGTCTGTTGAACCCCATAACCTAATTCATACATTCCCTACACCTTTCCATTTGGTTATACATAATTTGGTTTTCTGAATCTATGCGTGTCCTTCTCTTGGAAATTATTGCATGGGTATCAAGTTTTAGGTAACACGTATAAGTGATGTCATAGGATATCTGTCTTTCGGTTTCTTTCTTCAAGTTGGGTGATTATCTCTAGATCCTTCTGTAGTGGTGGCAACGGCACTGTTCCATGCTTTTTCATGGCTAATATTCCATTGTGTACATGGACGACTTCTTCTTGGTACATTTTTCTGTTGGTGGACATTTTGGTTTCCTCCAGGTCTTGGCTATGGTACATGTTGCTGAATTGAAGGCCTGGCAGGCTGTGTCTTTTTGATTCTGGTCTACTCAGGTGATAGGCCCATCAGTGGGCCTACCAGATCACATGGTAGCTCAATTTTTACCTTGAAACGCACCTCCGTTCTGTTCTCACTACTGGCTCTTACCAGGTTACATCCCACCAGCAGCTAAAGGGTATGCAGTTCTCTAAAACCCCTTCAGCACTTATTTTTTGTAGAGTTTTCTTGCTGATGATCATTCTGACGGCTGTGAGGTGAACGTTTTGGTACACTGGATTTGCATGGCTTTATTAATTCCTGATGTTCAGCCTTTTTCCATTCCCGTTTTTTTAACGAAAGAAAGAAAGAAAGAAAGAAAGAAAAAGAATCATAAGACAAATGTGCATAAAATATGCCTCTTGAAACTGTCGTTTTGAAATGTGGACGTCTTTCGAATTTTTTGGTCGATATACGGCCCCAGGATTTGTTTTCAGGGCAGGTGTCATTTACACGCCTGCAATTATTTTGAATATCAACTGACCATTAGCACTGGGTTAAAAGCTGCTGTTGTGTGAAACGGCCACAAGGTGGCAGCAGCTGTCCTTTACTAAATCTGGTTACTAGGGCAACAGAACGTCAATGGAAGTCGTGTTCTAGGTTGTAATTTAGAATGGAATTTGCCAGGAAAAAGCCCCTTAAGTTTATGTCCCTACTTCTTGTTCGTTTCTTTAATTGAATTTATATTTTTTATCACAGCAAGTTTGATTACAATGCTTTGCTTGTTCTAGGTGTGCAAGATGTGGTTCTTTTACACATATACCTATGTCTATTCTTCCTGGGATCCTTTTCCCATGTACGTTATGAGAGAATGTTGAGTAGTCATCTCTTGGTATTCCGTAGGTTTTTGGTGATTATATATTTCACCTGTGTTTGTATGAGTCTCTTAACCCCAATGACCGAATGTATCGAATCCTCACACCTTTCCATTGGTAAACCATAAGTTTGTTTAATGAATCTGTGATTGCCCTTCTCTGTGGAAATATCTTCACTGGTATCAATTTTTAGGCAACACCTATAAGTGATACCATACAATATGTGTCTTTCTCTTTCTGACTTACTACATGTTGCGTGATTACCTGTAGACTCATCTACAGTGCTGCAAATGACATTGTGTCCTTTTTTTCCTTGGCTAATATTCCGTCTGTACATGTACCAGTTCTTCTTTGTCCACTCATCTGTTGATGGACTTTTTGGTTGCTTCCATGTCTTGGCTATTGTAATACTGCAGCAATGCACATTTGCCTGCCTGTGTCTTTCCAATTCTGTCTTCTTACGTTATAGGCCCAGGAGTGGGCCTGCTGGATCTTATGGTAGCCAAATGTTTACCTTATAACGGCACCTCCATTCTGTTCTCATTAGTGGCTCTTACCAGGTTACGTCCCACTTCAAGGTGAGGGTACGCACTTCTCCACAACACCTTCAGCATTTATTGTTTGTAGTTTTTTTGCTGATGTTTATTCTGACTAGTGTGAGCTGATACCTCTTTGTGGTTGGATTTGCATGCGTCTCATAATCCCTTGAAATTGAGCTTTCTGGCATGTCCTTTTTTCCTTGAAACTGTGAGTACAGCCTAGCTCTTCAAATTGTTTTCTTGAAGTATGTGTGACATTTTGAACTATTTTGGCCATTACTTCCCTCAAGACACTTTGAGGGCAGGTTTCATTTACAGCCCTCCAGTACTGGTGCATAGGAAGTGACCCTTAACACAGGTTTTAAAGCTGCTGTTGCAGGTAACGGCCAGAGGGCGGCAGCATTTCTGCTTTTCCCAATCTGGTAACTAGGGTATCTGACCTTCCTGCCAGCGTTGGTCCTCGGTTATAAATTAGAGGGGAATGTGCCCGGATAAACCCCCAAAACCTGATGTCTCCTTACTTATCTTTGTTTTTTAAAATGAATTTTTATTTTTTTATTGGAGTCATATTCTGCTGTGTACGTGGACCACTTCTTCTTTGTGAATTCCTCTGTTGATGGACATTTTCATTGCTTCCAAGTGTTGGCTATGGTAAATATTGCTGGAGTGCAGGATTGCCGGCCTGTTTCTTTATTATTATTATTAATTTTTGTGGTACGTGGGCTTCTCACTGCCGTGGCCCCTCCCGTTGCAGAGCACAGGCTCCAGACACGCAGGCCCAGCAGCCATAGCTCATGGGACTAGCCGCTCCGCAGCATGTGGGTTCTTCCCGGACCGGGGCACGAACCCGTGTCCCCTGCATCGGCAGGCGGACTCTCAACCACTGCGCCACCAGTGAAGCCCAGCCTGTGACCTTTTGATTCACATCCTCTCAGGCGATAGGCCCAGAAGTGGGTATGCTTGATTGAATGGTAGCTCAATATTTACCTTTTCAAGGCACCTCCTTTGTGTTTTCATTACTGGCTCTTACCATGTTCCACGTTGAACCAAGGGTAGGCATTTCTCCACAACCCCTTCAGCATTTATTATTTGCAGAATTTTTGCTGATTGCCCTTCTGACTGGTGTGAGCTGATAGGTTTTCGTAATTTGGATTTGCATGTGTTTAATTATTCCTAATGTTCAGCATTTTCCACACCGTTTTAAATTTCTGTTAAACAAACAACCAAAACAAACGGTGAGTACAATAGACCGGTTGAAATTGCCTTCTTGAAAGGTGGCCCTCTTTTGAATTTCTCGGTCTATTTTCGACCCCAGGTTTCTTTTTTGAGGGCGGGTGTCATTTACAGGCCTGCAATGAGTGTGAATATTTAGTGACCATTAGCCCTGGGCTTAAAGCTGCTGTTGTGGGAAACGGCCACAAGGCGGCAGCATTTCTCCATTCCCAAATCTGGTTACTAGGGCAGCAGAGCCTTTCTGGAAGTCCTGTTCCTAGGTTGTAAATTACAATGGAATGTGCCAGGAAAAACCCCCATAAGTTTATGTCACATTAATTCATGTTTTAATTTTTTATCGCGGTAATGATTAGAATATTGTTTGTCCTAGGTGTACACAATCTGGTTCATTTGTACATTACATATACATGTTCACGTACAGATCCACTTCCCATGTAAATTATTGCAGAGTGTTCCATAGACCTCCCTTGCTATATGTTCGGTCTTTTTGATATACGTATTTAATAGGTATCTGTACACGTATGGTAAGTGTACTCTTAATTTTTCCATTCCCCCCACCTTTCTTTTTAGATAAGCATAGTTTGTTTTCTAAGTCTGTGAGTGTCTTTCTCTGTGGAAATATGTTCATTTGTGTCAGTTCTTAGATAACGCCTATAAGTGGTATCATAAGATATGTCTTTTGCTTTCCGACTTACCTCATGTTCTGTGATTATCTCTAGGCTCATCTATGGTGCCTCAAAGAGAAGTGTTTCATTGTTTTCCATGGCTAATATTCCATTGTGTACATGGACTACTTCTTCTTTATCCATTCATTCGTTTTATGGACATTTTGGTTGCTTCCGTGCCTTGGCTATTGTGAAAGTTCCTGCAGTGCAGCTGTTGAAGCCTGTGCCTTCTCGACTCTGGACTTCTCAGGTGAGAGGCTCATCGGTGGGCCTGCTGAATGGAATGGTGGCTCAAGTTTTACTTTTAAACGCAGCTCCTTTCTGTTCTCAGTATTGGCTGTTACCACTTTACATCTCACCAGCAGCTAGAGGGTACACAGTTCTCTAAATCCCCTTCAGCATTTATTGTTTGTAAACTTTTTGCTGATGGTAGTTGACATGTGTGAGTTGAAACCGTTTTGGAGGTTAGATTTTCATGAGTCTAATGATTCCTGATGTTGAGCTTTTATCCATTTTCCTCATTGTTGAAAAAGAGTGAGTAAAACTTTCCCCTCCATACTATCTCCTTGAAAATTTTGCCAGTTTTGAATTTTTTTGGCCATTCCCTACCTCAGGACATTTTTTGACGGCAGGTGTCCTTTAGAGCCCCGAGTCCCTGTGAACGTTAAGTGACCATTAGCTGTGGGTTTAAAGCTGCCCTTGTGGGAAACGGCCACAAGGCGGCAGCATTTCTTCATTTCCAACTCTGGGATTTGGGGCAACAGAGCTTTCCTGGAAATCATGTTAGAACGCTGCAAATTAGAGTGGAATGTGCCAGCGCAAACCCCCAAGAGCTTATATCTCCTAAATTGTTGTTTGCTTTTGAAATTTAATTTTTATGAATGATCAGAGCAAATTTGATAAAAATGTAGATTCTCCTGGGTGTACAGTTTCTGGTTCATCCTATCAATGTATCTGTCTATTCCTCTTTGGATCCTTTCCCATGTATGTTATTATAGAGTGTTGAGTAGACCTCTCTTTGTATTCCATAGGTATTTTGTGATTATATATATATATATATATATATATATATCATATGCCTTAGTACATGTCTGTTGAACCCCATAACCTAATTCATACATTCCCTACACCTTTCCATTTGGTTATACATAATTTGGTTTTCTGAATCTATGCGTGTCCTTCTCTTGGAAATTATTGCATGGGTATCAAGTTTTAGGTAACACGTATAAGTGATGTCATAGGATATCTGTCTTTCGGTTTCTTTCTTCAAGTTGGGTGATTATCTCTAGATCCTTCTGTAGTGGTGGCAACGGCACTGTTCCATGCTTTTTCATGGCTAATATTCCATTGTGTACATGGACGACTTCTTCTTGGTACATTTTTCTGTTGGTGGACATTTTGGTTTCCTCCAGGTCTTGGCTATGGTACATGTTGCTGAATTGAAGGCCTGGCAGGCTGTGTCTTTTTGATTCTGGTCTACTCAGGTGATAGGCCCATCAGTGGGCCTACCAGATCACATGGTAGCTCAATTTTTACCTTGAAACGCACCTCCGTTCTGTTCTCACTACTGGCTCTTACCAGGTTACATCCCACCAGCAGCTAAAGGGTATGCAGTTCTCTAAAACCCCTTCAGCACTTATTTTTTGTAGAGTTTTCTTGCTGATGATCATTCTGACGGCTGTGAGGTGAACGTTTTGGTACACTGGATTTGCATGGCTTTATTAATTCCTGATGTTCAGCCTTTTTCCATTCCCGTTTTTTTAACGAAAGAAAGAAAGAAAGAAAGAAAGAAAAAGAATCATAAGACAAATGTGCATAAAATATGCCTCTTGAAACTGTCGTTTTGAAATGTGGACGTCTTTCGAATTTTTTGGTCGATATACGGCCCCAGGATTTGTTTTCAGGGCAGGTGTCATTTACACGCCTGCAATTATTTTGAATATCAACTGACCATTAGCACTGGGTTAAAAGCTGCTGTTGTGTGAAACGGCCACAAGGTGGCAGCAGCTGTCCTTTACTAAATCTGGTTACTAGGGCAACAGAACGTCAATGGAAGTCGTGTTCTAGGTTGTAATTTAGAATGGAATTTGCCAGGAAAAAGCCCCTTAAGTTTATGTCCCTACTTCTTGTTCGTTTCTTTAATTGAATTTATATTTTTTATCACAGCAAGTTTGATTACAATGCTTTGCTTGTTCTAGGTGTGCAAGATGTGGTTCTTTTACACATATACCTATGTCTATTCTTCCTGGGATCCTTTTCCCATGTACGTTATGAGAGAATGTTGAGTAGTCTTCTCTTGGTATTCCGTAGGTTTTTGGTGATTATATATTTCACCTGTGTTTGTATGAGTCTCTTAACCCCAATGACCGAATGTATCGAATCCTCACACCTTTCCATTGGTAAACCATAAGTTTGTTTAATGAATCTGTGATTGCCCTTCTCTGTGGAAATATCTTCACTGGTATCAATTTTTAGGCAACACCTATAAGTGATACCATACAATATGTGTCTTTCTCTTTCTGACTTACTACATGTTGCGTGATTACCTGTAGACTCATCTACAGTGCTGCAAATGACATTGTGTCCTTTTTTTCCTTGGCTAATATTCCGTCTGTACATGTACCAGTTCTTCTTTGTCCACTCATCTGTTGATGGACTTTTTGGTTGCTTCCATGTCTTGGCTATTGTAATACTGCAGCAATGCACATTTGCCTGCCTGTGTCTTTCCAATTCTGTCTTCTTACGTTATAGGCCCAGGAGTGGGCCTGCTGGATCTTATGGTAGCCAAATGTTTACCTTATAATGGCACCTCCATTCTGTTCTCATTAGTGGCTCTTACCAGGTTACGTCCCACTTCAAGGTGAGGGTACGCACTTCTCCACAACACCTTCAGCATTTATTGTTTGTAGTTTTTTTGCTGATGTTTATTCTGACTAGTGTGAGCTGATACCTCTTTGTGGTTGGATTTGCATGCGTCTCATAATCCCTTGAAATTGAGCTTTCTGGCATGTCCTTTTTTCCTTGAAACTGTGAGTACAGCCTAGCTCTTCAAATTGTTTTCTTGAAGTATGTGTGACATTTTGAACTATTTTGGCCATTACTTCCCTCAAGACACTTTGAGGGCAGGTTTCATTTACAGCCCTCCAGTACTGGTGCATAGGAAGTGACCCTTAACACAGGTTTTAAAGCTGCTGTTGCAGGTAACGGCCAGAGGGCGGCAGCATTTCTGCTTTTCCCAATCTGGTAACTAGGGTATCTGACCTTCCTGCCAGCGTTGGTCCTCGGTTATAAATTAGAGGGGAATGTGCCCGGATAAACCCCCAAAACCTGATGTCTCCTTACTTATCTTTGTTTTTTAAAATGAATTTTTATTTTTTTATTGGAGTCATATTCTGCTGTGTACGTGGACCACTTCTTCTTTGTGAATTCCTCTGTTGATGGACATTTTCATTGCTTCCAAGTGTTGGCTATGGTAAATATTGCTGGAGTGCAGGATTGCCGGCCTGTTTCTTTATTATTATTATTAATTTTTGTGGTACGTGGGCTTCTCACTGCCGTGGCCCCTCCCGTTGCAGAGCACAGGCTCCAGACACGCAGGCCCAGCAGCCATAGCTCATGGGACTAGCCGCTCCGCAGCATGTGGGTTCTTCCCGGACCGGGGCACGAACCCGTGTCCCCTGCATCGGCAGGCGGACTCTCAACCACTGCGCCACCAGTGAAGCCCAGCCTGTGACCTTTTGATTCACATCCTCTCAGGCGATAGGCCCAGAAGTGGGTATGCTTGATTGAATGGTAGCTCAATATTTACCTTTTCAAGGCACCTCCTTTGTGTTTTCATTACTGGCTCTTACCATGTTCCACGTTGAACCAAGGGTAGGCATTTCTCCACAACCCCTTCAGCATTTATTATTTGCAGAATTTTTGCTGATTGCCCTTCTGACTGGTGTGAGCTGATAGGTTTTCGTAATTTGGATTTGCATGTGTTTAATTATTCCTAATGTTCAGCATTTTCCACACCGTTTTAAATTTCTGTTAAACAAACAACCAAAACAAACGGTGAGTACAATAGACCGGTTGAAATTGCCTTCTTGAAAGGTGGCCCTCTTTTGAATTTCTCGGTCTATTTTCGACCCCAGGTTTCTTTTTTGAGGGCGGGTGTCATTTACAGGCCTGCAATGAGTGTGAATATTTAGTGACCATTAGCCCTGGGCTTAAAGCTGCTGTTGTGGGAAACGGCCACAAGGCGGCAGCATTTCTCCATTCCCAAATCTGGTTACTAGGGCAGCAGAGCCTTTCTGGAAGTCCTGTTCCTAGGTTGTAAATTACAATGGAATGTGCCAGGAAAAACCCCCATAAGTTTATGTCACATTAATTCATGTTTTAATTTTTTATCGCGGTAATGATTAGAATATTGTTTGTCCTAGGTGTACACAATCTGGTTCATTTGTACATTACATATACATGTTCACGTACAGATCCACTTCCCATGTAAATTATTGCAGAGTGTTCCATAGACCTCCCTTGCTATATGTTCGGTCTTTTTGATATACGTATTTAATAGGTATCTGTACACGTATGGTAAGTGTACTCTTAATTTTTCCATTCCCCCCACCTTTCTTTTTAGATAAGCATAGTTTGTTTTCTAAGTCTGTGAGTGTCTTTCTCTGTGGAAATATGTTCATTTGTGTCAGTTCTTAGATAACGCCTATAAGTGGTATCATAAGATATGTCTTTTGCTTTCCGACTTACCTCATGTTCTGTGATTATCTCTAGGCTCATCTATGGTGCCTCAAAGAGAAGTGTTTCATTGTTTTCCATGGCTAATATTCCATTGTGTACATGGACTACTTCTTCTTTATCCATTCATTCGTTTTATGGACATTTTGGTTGCTTCCGTGCCTTGGCTATTGTGAAAGTTCCTGCAGTGCAGCTGTTGAAGCCTGTGCCTTCTCGACTCTGGACTTCTCAGGTGAGAGGCTCATCGGTGGGCCTGCTGAATGGAATGGTGGCTCAAGTTTTACTTTTAAACGCAGCTCCTTTCTGTTCTCAGTATTGGCTGTTACCACTTTACATCTCACCAGCAGCTAGAGGGTACACAGTTCTCTAAATCCCCTTCAGCATTTATTGTTTGTAAACTTTTTGCTGATGGTAGTTGACATGTGTGAGTTGAAACCGTTTTGGAGGTTAGATTTTCATGAGTCTAATGATTCCTGATGTTGAGCTTTTATCCATTTTCCTCATTGTTGAAAAAGAGTGAGTAAAACTTTCCCCTCCATACTATCTCCTTGAAAATTTTGCCAGTTTTGAATTTTTTTGGCCATTCCCTACCTCAGGACATTTTTTGACGGCAGGTGTCCTTTAGAGCCCCGAGTCCCTGTGAACGTTAAGTGACCATTAGCTGTGGGTTTAAAGCTGCCCTTGTGGGAAACGGCCACAAGGCGGCAGCATTTCTTCATTTCCAACTCTGGGATTTGGGGCAACAGAGCTTTCCTGGAAATCATGTTAGAACGCTGCAAATTAGAGTGGAATGTGCCAGCGCAAACCCCCAAGAGCTTATATCTCCTAAATTGTTGTTTGCTTTTGAAATTTAATTTTTATGAATGATCAGAGCAAATTTGATAAAAATGTAGATTCTCCTGGGTGTACAGTTTCTGGTTCATCCTATCAATGTATCTGTCTATTCCTCTTTGGATCCTTTCCCATGTATGTTATTATAGAGTGTTGAGTAGACCTCTCTTTGTATTCCATAGGTATTTTGTGATTATATATATATATATATATATATATATATCATATGCCTTAGTACATGTCTGTTGAACCCCATAACCTAATTCATACATTCCCTACACCTTTCCATTTGGTTATACATAATTTGGTTTTCTGAATCTATGCGTGTCCTTCTCTTGGAAATTATTGCATGGGTATCAAGTTTTAGGTAACACGTATAAGTGATGTCATAGGATATCTGTCTTTCGGTTTCTTTCTTCAAGTTGGGTGATTATCTCTAGATCCTTCTGTAGTGGTGGCAACGGCACTGTTCCATGCTTTTTCATGGCTAATATTCCATTGTGTACATGGACGACTTCTTCTTGGTACATTTTTCTGTTGGTGGACATTTTGGTTTCCTCCAGGTCTTGGCTATGGTACATGTTGCTGAATTGAAGGCCTGGCAGGCTGTGTCTTTTTGATTCTGGTCTACTCAGGTGATAGGCCCATCAGTGGGCCTACCAGATCACATGGTAGCTCAATTTTTACCTTGAAACGCACCTCCGTTCTGTTCTCACTACTGGCTCTTACCAGGTTACATCCCACCAGCAGCTAAAGGGTATGCAGTTCTCTAAAACCCCTTCAGCACTTATTTTTTGTAGAGTTTTCTTGCTGATGATCATTCTGACGGCTGTGAGGTGAACGTTTTGGTACACTGGATTTGCATGGCTTTATTAATTCCTGATGTTCAGCCTTTTTCCATTCCCGTTTTTTTAACGAAAGAAAGAAAGAAAGAAAGAAAGAAAAAGAATCATAAGACAAATGTGCATAAAATATGCCTCTTGAAACTGTCGTTTTGAAATGTGGACGTCTTTCGAATTTTTTGGTCGATATACGGCCCCAGGATTTGTTTTCAGGGCAGGTGTCATTTACACGCCTGCAATTATTTTGAATATCAACTGACCATTAGCACTGGGTTAAAAGCTGCTGTTGTGTGAAACGGCCACAAGGTGGCAGCAGCTGTCCTTTACTAAATCTGGTTACTAGGGCAACAGAACGTCAATGGAAGTCGTGTTCTAGGTTGTAATTTAGAATGGAATTTGCCAGGAAAAAGCCCCTTAAGTTTATGTCCCTACTTCTTGTTCGTTTCTTTAATTGAATTTATATTTTTTATCACAGCAAGTTTGATTACAATGCTTTGCTTGTTCTAGGTGTGCAAGATGTGGTTCTTTTACACATATACCTATGTCTATTCTTCCTGGGATCCTTTTCCCATGTACGTTATGAGAGAATGTTGAGTAGTCATCTCTTGGTATTCCGTAGGTTTTTGGTGATTATATATTTCACCTGTGTTTGTATGAGTCTCTTAACCCCAATGACCGAATGTATCGAATCCTCACACCTTTCCATTGGTAAACCATAAGTTTGTTTAATGAATCTGTGATTGCCCTTCTCTGTGGAAATATCTTCACTGGTATCAATTTTTAGGCAACACCTATAAGTGATACCATACAATATGTGTCTTTCTCTTTCTGACTTACTACATGTTGCGTGATTACCTGTAGACTCATCTACAGTGCTGCAAATGACATTGTGTCCTTTTTTTCCTTGGCTAATATTCCGTCTGTACATGTACCAGTTCTTCTTTGTCCACTCATCTGTTGATGGACTTTTTGGTTGCTTCCATGTCTTGGCTATTGTAATACTGCAGCAATGCACATTTGCCTGCCTGTGTCTTTCCAATTCTGTCTTCTTACGTTATAGGCCCAGGAGTGGGCCTGCTGGATCTTATGGTAGCCAAATGTTTACCTTATAATGGCACCTCCATTCTGTTCTCATTAGTGGCTCTTACCAGGTTACGTCCCACTTCAAGGTGAGGGTACGCACTTCTCCACAACACCTTCAGCATTTATTGTTTGTAGTTTTTTTGCTGATGTTTATTCTGACTAGTGTGAGCTGATACCTCTTTGTGGTTGGATTTGCATGCGTCTCATAATCCCTTGAAATTGAGCTTTCTGGCATGTCCTTTTTTCCTTGAAACTGTGAGTACAGCCTAGCTCTTCAAATTGTTTTCTTGAAGTATGTGTGACATTTTGAACTATTTTGGCCATTACTTCCCTCAAGACACTTTGAGGGCAGGTTTCATTTACAGCCCTCCAGTACTGGTGCATAGGAAGTGACCCTTAACACAGGTTTTAAAGCTGCTGTTGCAGGTAACGGCCAGAGGGCGGCAGCATTTCTGCTTTTCCCAATCTGGTAACTAGGGTATCTGACCTTCCTGCCAGCGTTGGTCCTCGGTTATAAATTAGAGGGGAATGTGCCCGGATAAACCCCCAAAACCTGATGTCTCCTTACTTATCTTTGTTTTTTAAAATGAATTTTTATTTTTTTATTGGAGTCATATTCTGCTGTGTACGTGGACCACTTCTTCTTTGTGAATTCCTCTGTTGATGGACATTTTCATTGCTTCCAAGTGTTGGCTATGGTAAATATTGCTGGAGTGCAGGATTGCCGGCCTGTTTCTTTATTATTATTATTAATTTTTGTGGTACGTGGGCTTCTCACTGCCGTGGCCCCTCCCGTTGCAGAGCACAGGCTCCAGACACGCAGGCCCAGCAGCCATAGCTCATGGGACTAGCCGCTCCGCAGCATGTGGGTTCTTCCCGGACCGGGGCACGAACCCGTGTCCCCTGCATCGGCAGGCGGACTCTCAACCACTGCGCCACCAGTGAAGCCCAGCCTGTGACCTTTTGATTCACATCCTCTCAGGCGATAGGCCCAGAAGTGGGTATGCTTGATTGAATGGTAGCTCAATATTTACCTTTTCAAGGCACCTCCTTTGTGTTTTCATTACTGGCTCTTACCATGTTCCACGTTGAACCAAGGGTAGGCATTTCTCCACAACCCCTTCAGCATTTATTATTTGCAGAATTTTTGCTGATTGCCCTTCTGACTGGTGTGAGCTGATAGGTTTTCGTAATTTGGATTTGCATGTGTTTAATTATTCCTAATGTTCAGCATTTTCCACACCGTTTTAAATTTCTGTTAAACAAACAACCAAAACAAACGGTGAGTACAATAGACCGGTTGAAATTGCCTTCTTGAAAGGTGGCCCTCTTTTGAATTTCTCGGTCTATTTTCGACCCCAGGTTTCTTTTTTGAGGGCGGGTGTCATTTACAGGCCTGCAATGAGTGTGAATATTTAGTGACCATTAGCCCTGGGCTTAAAGCTGCTGTTGTGGGAAACGGCCACAAGGCGGCAGCATTTCTCCATTCCCAAATCTGGTTACTAGGGCAGCAGAGCCTTTCTGGAAGTCCTGTTCCTAGGTTGTAAATTACAATGGAATGTGCCAGGAAAAACCCCCATAAGTTTATGTCACATTAATTCATGTTTTAATTTTTTATCGCGGTAATGATTAGAATATTGTTTGTCCTAGGTGTACACAATCTGGTTCATTTGTACATTACATATACATGTTCACGTACAGATCCACTTCCCATGTAAATTATTGCAGAGTGTTCCATAGACCTCCCTTGCTATATGTTCGGTCTTTTTGATATACGTATTTAATAGGTATCTGTACACGTATGGTAAGTGTACTCTTAATTTTTCCATTCCCCCCACCTTTCTTTTTAGATAAGCATAGTTTGTTTTCTAAGTCTGTGAGTGTCTTTCTCTGTGGAAATATGTTCATTTGTGTCAGTTCTTAGATAACGCCTATAAGTGGTATCATAAGATATGTCTTTTGCTTTCCGACTTACCTCATGTTCTGTGATTATCTCTAGGCTCATCTATGGTGCCTCAAAGAGAAGTGTTTCATTGTTTTCCATGGCTAATATTCCATTGTGTACATGGACTACTTCTTCTTTATCCATTCATTCGTTTTATGGACATTTTGGTTGCTTCCGTGCCTTGGCTATTGTGAAAGTTCCTGCAGTGCAGCTGTTGAAGCCTGTGCCTTCTCGACTCTGGACTTCTCAGGTGAGAGGCTCATCGGTGGGCCTGCTGAATGGAATGGTGGCTCAAGTTTTACTTTTAAACGCAGCTCCTTTCTGTTCTCAGTATTGGCTGTTACCACTTTACATCTCACCAGCAGCTAGAGGGTACACAGTTCTCTAAATCCCCTTCAGCATTTATTGTTTGTAAACTTTTTGCTGATGGTAGTTGACATGTGTGAGTTGAAACCGTTTTGGAGGTTAGATTTTCATGAGTCTAATGATTCCTGATGTTGAGCTTTTATCCATTTTCCTCATTGTTGAAAAAGAGTGAGTAAAACTTTCCCCTCCATACTATCTCCTTGAAAATTTTGCCAGTTTTGAATTTTTTTGGCCATTCCCTACCTCAGGACATTTTTTGACGGCAGGTGTCCTTTAGAGCCCCGAGTCCCTGTGAACGTTAAGTGACCATTAGCTGTGGGTTTAAAGCTGCCCTTGTGGGAAACGGCCACAAGGCGGCAGCATTTCTTCATTTCCAACTCTGGGATTTGGGGCAACAGAGCTTTCCTGGAAATCATGTTAGAACGCTGCAAATTAGAGTGGAATGTGCCAGCGCAAACCCCCAAGAGCTTATATCTCCTAAATTGTTGTTTGCTTTTGAAATTTAATTTTTATGAATGATCAGAGCAAATTTGATAAAAATGTAGATTCTCCTGGGTGTACAGTTTCTGGTTCATCCTATCAATGTATCTGTCTATTCCTCTTTGGATCCTTTCCCATGTATGTTATTATAGAGTGTTGAGTAGACCTCTCTTTGTATTCCATAGGTATTTTGTGATTATATATATATATATATATATATATCATATGCCTTAGTACATGTCTGTTGAACCCCATAACCTAATTCATACATTCCCTACACCTTTCCATTTGGTTATACATAATTTGGTTTTCTGAATCTATGCGTGTCCTTCTCTTGGAAATTATTGCATGGGTATCAAGTTTTAGGTAACACGTATAAGTGATGTCATAGGATATCTGTCTTTCGGTTTCTTTCTTCAAGTTGGGTGATTATCTCTAGATCCTTCTGTAGTGGTGGCAACGGCACTGTTCCATGCTTTTTCATGGCTAATATTCCATTGTGTACATGGACGACTTCTTCTTGGTACATTTTTCTGTTGGTGGACATTTTGGTTTCCTCCAGGTCTTGGCTATGGTACATGTTGCTGAATTGAAGGCCTGGCAGGCTGTGTCTTTTTGATTCTGGTCTACTCAGGTGATAGGCCCATCAGTGGGCCTACCAGATCACATGGTAGCTCAATTTTTACCTTGAAACGCACCTCCGTTCTGTTCTCACTACTGGCTCTTACCAGGTTACATCCCACCAGCAGCTAAAGGGTATGCAGTTCTCTAAAACCCCTTCAGCACTTATTTTTTGTAGAGTTTTCTTGCTGATGATCATTCTGACGGCTGTGAGGTGAACGTTTTGGTACACTGGATTTGCATGGCTTTATTAATTCCTGATGTTCAGCCTTTTTCCATTCCCGTTTTTTTAACGAAAGAAAGAAAGAAAGAAAGAAAGAAAAAGAATCATAAGACAAATGTGCATAAAATATGCCTCTTGAAACTGTCGTTTTGAAATGTGGACGTCTTTCGAATTTTTTGGTCGATATACGGCCCCAGGATTTGTTTTCAGGGCAGGTGTCATTTACACGCCTGCAATTATTTTGAATATCAACTGACCATTAGCACTGGGTTAAAAGCTGCTGTTGTGTGAAACGGCCACAAGGTGGCAGCAGCTGTCCTTTACTAAATCTGGTTACTAGGGCAACAGAACGTCAATGGAAGTCGTGTTCTAGGTTGTAATTTAGAATGGAATTTGCCAGGAAAAAGCCCCTTAAGTTTATGTCCCTACTTCTTGTTCGTTTCTTTAATTGAATTTATATTTTTTATCACAGCAAGTTTGATTACAATGCTTTGCTTGTTCTAGGTGTGCAAGATGTGGTTCTTTTACACATATACCTATGTCTATTCTTCCTGGGATCCTTTTCCCATGTACGTTATGAGAGAATGTTGAGTAGTCTTCTCTTGGTATTCCGTAGGTTTTTGGTGATTATATATTTCACCTGTGTTTGTATGAGTCTCTTAACCCCAATGACCGAATGTATCGAATCCTCACACCTTTCCATTGGTAAACCATAAGTTTGTTTAATGAATCTGTGATTGCCCTTCTCTGTGGAAATATCTTCACTGGTATCAATTTTTAGGCAACACCTATAAGTGATACCATACAATATGTGTCTTTCTCTTTCTGACTTACTACATGTTGCGTGATTACCTGTAGACTCATCTACAGTGCTGCAAATGACATTGTGTCCTTTTTTTCCTTGGCTAATATTCCGTCTGTACATGTACCAGTTCTTCTTTGTCCACTCATCTGTTGATGGACTTTTTGGTTGCTTCCATGTCTTGGCTATTGTAATACTGCAGCAATGCACATTTGCCTGCCTGTGTCTTTCCAATTCTGTCTTCTTACGTTATAGGCCCAGGAGTGGGCCTGCTGGATCTTATGGTAGCCAAATGTTTACCTTATAATGGCACCTCCATTCTGTTCTCATTAGTGGCTCTTACCAGGTTACGTCCCACTTCAAGGTGAGGGTACGCACTTCTCCACAACACCTTCAGCATTTATTGTTTGTAGTTTTTTTGCTGATGTTTATTCTGACTAGTGTGAGCTGATACCTCTTTGTGGTTGGATTTGCATGCGTCTCATAATCCCTTGAAATTGAGCTTTCTGGCATGTCCTTTTTTCCTTGAAACTGTGAGTACAGCCTAGCTCTTCAAATTGTTTTCTTGAAGTATGTGTGACATTTTGAACTATTTTGGCCATTACTTCCCTCAAGACACTTTGAGGGCAGGTTTCATTTACAGCCCTCCAGTACTGGTGCATAGGAAGTGACCCTTAACACAGGTTTTAAAGCTGCTGTTGCAGGTAACGGCCAGAGGGCGGCAGCATTTCTGCTTTTCCCAATCTGGTAACTAGGGTATCTGACCTTCCTGCCAGCGTTGGTCCTCGGTTATAAATTAGAGGGGAATGTGCCCGGATAAACCCCCAAAACCTGATGTCTCCTTACTTATCTTTGTTTTTTAAAATGAATTTTTATTTTTTTATTGGAGTCATATTCTGCTGTGTACGTGGACCACTTCTTCTTTGTGAATTCCTCTGTTGATGGACATTTTCATTGCTTCCAAGTGTTGGCTATGGTAAATATTGCTGGAGTGCAGGATTGCCGGCCTGTTTCTTTATTATTATTATTAATTTTTGTGGTACGTGGGCTTCTCACTGCCGTGGCCCCTCCCGTTGCAGAGCACAGGCTCCAGACACGCAGGCCCAGCAGCCATAGCTCATGGGACTAGCCGCTCCGCAGCATGTGGGTTCTTCCCGGACCGGGGCACGAACCCGTGTCCCCTGCATCGGCAGGCGGACTCTCAACCACTGCGCCACCAGTGAAGCCCAGCCTGTGACCTTTTGATTCACATCCTCTCAGGCGATAGGCCCAGAAGTGGGTATGCTTGATTGAATGGTAGCTCAATATTTACCTTTTCAAGGCACCTCCTTTGTGTTTTCATTACTGGCTCTTACCATGTTCCACGTTGAACCAAGGGTAGGCATTTCTCCACAACCCCTTCAGCATTTATTATTTGCAGAATTTTTGCTGATTGCCCTTCTGACTGGTGTGAGCTGATAGGTTTTCGTAATTTGGATTTGCATGTGTTTAATTATTCCTAATGTTCAGCATTTTCCACACCGTTTTAAATTTCTGTTAAACAAACAACCAAAACAAACGGTGAGTACAATAGACCGGTTGAAATTGCCTTCTTGAAAGGTGGCCCTCTTTTGAATTTCTCGGTCTATTTTCGACCCCAGGTTTCTTTTTTGAGGGCGGGTGTCATTTACAGGCCTGCAATGAGTGTGAATATTTAGTGACCATTAGCCCTGGGCTTAAAGCTGCTGTTGTGGGAAACGGCCACAAGGCGGCAGCATTTCTCCATTCCCAAATCTGGTTACTAGGGCAGCAGAGCCTTTCTGGAAGTCCTGTTCCTAGGTTGTAAATTACAATGGAATGTGCCAGGAAAAACCCCCATAAGTTTATGTCACATTAATTCATGTTTTAATTTTTTATCGCGGTAATGATTAGAATATTGTTTGTCCTAGGTGTACACAATCTGGTTCATTTGTACATTACATATACATGTTCACGTACAGATCCACTTCCCATGTAAATTATTGCAGAGTGTTCCATAGACCTCCCTTGCTATATGTTCGGTCTTTTTGATATACGTATTTAATAGGTATCTGTACACGTATGGTAAGTGTACTCTTAATTTTTCCATTCCCCCCACCTTTCTTTTTAGATAAGCATAGTTTGTTTTCTAAGTCTGTGAGTGTCTTTCTCTGTGGAAATATGTTCATTTGTGTCAGTTCTTAGATAACGCCTATAAGTGGTATCATAAGATATGTCTTTTGCTTTCCGACTTACCTCATGTTCTGTGATTATCTCTAGGCTCATCTATGGTGCCTCAAAGAGAAGTGTTTCATTGTTTTCCATGGCTAATATTCCATTGTGTACATGGACTACTTCTTCTTTATCCATTCATTCGTTTTATGGACATTTTGGTTGCTTCCGTGCCTTGGCTATTGTGAAAGTTCCTGCAGTGCAGCTGTTGAAGCCTGTGCCTTCTCGACTCTGGACTTCTCAGGTGAGAGGCTCATCGGTGGGCCTGCTGAATGGAATGGTGGCTCAAGTTTTACTTTTAAACGCAGCTCCTTTCTGTTCTCAGTATTGGCTGTTACCACTTTACATCTCACCAGCAGCTAGAGGGTACACAGTTCTCTAAATCCCCTTCAGCATTTATTGTTTGTAAACTTTTTGCTGATGGTAGTTGACATGTGTGAGTTGAAACCGTTTTGGAGGTTAGATTTTCATGAGTCTAATGATTCCTGATGTTGAGCTTTTATCCATTTTCCTCATTGTTGAAAAAGAGTGAGTAAAACTTTCCCCTCCATACTATCTCCTTGAAAATTTTGCCAGTTTTGAATTTTTTTGGCCATTCCCTACCTCAGGACATTTTTTGACGGCAGGTGTCCTTTAGAGCCCCGAGTCCTTGTGAACGTTAAGTGACCATTAGCTGTGGGTTTAAAGCCGCCCTTGCGGGAAACGGCCACAAGGCGGCAGCATTTCTTCATTTCCAACTCTGGGATTTGGGGCAACAGAGCTTTCCTGGAAATCATGTTAGAACGCTGCAAATTAGAGTGGAATGTGCCAGCGCAAACCCCCAAGAGCTTATATCTCCTAAATTGTTGTTTGCTTTTGAAATTTAATTTTTATGAATGATCAGAGCAAATTTGATAAAAATGTAGATTCTCCTGGGTGTACAGTTTCTGGTTCATCCTATCAATGTATCTGTCTATTCCTCTTTGGATCCTTTCCCATGTATGTTATTATAGAGTGTTGAGTAGACCTCTCTTTGTATTCCATAGGTATTTTGTGATTATATATATATATATCATATGCATTAGTACATGTCTGTTGAACCCCATAACCTAATTCATACATTCCCTACACCTTTCCATTTGGTTATACATAATTTGGTTTTCTGAGTCTATGCGTGTCCTTCTCTTGGAAATTATTGCATGGGTATCAAGTTTTAGGTAACACGTATAAGTGATGTCATAGGATATCTGTCTTTCGGTTTCTTTCTTCAAGTTGGGTGATTATCTCTAGATCCTTCTGTAGTGGTGGCAACGGCACTGTTCCATGCTTTTTCATGACTAATATTCCATTGTGTACATGGACGACTTCTTCTTGGTACATTTTTCTGTTGGTGGACATTTTGGTTTCCTCCAGGTCTTGGCTATGGTACATGTTGCTGAATTGAAGGCCTGGCAGGCTGTGTCTTTTTGATTCTGGTTTACTCAGGTGATAGGCCCATCAGTGGGCCTACCAGATCACATGGTAGCTCAATTTTTACCTTGAAACGCACCTCCGTTCTGTTCTCACTACTGGCTCTTATCAGGTTACATCCCACCAGCAGCTAAAGGGTATGCAGTTCTCTAAAACCCCTTCAGCACTTATTTTTTGTAGAGTTTTCTTGCTGATGATCATTCTGACGGCTGTGAGGTGAACGTTTTGGTACACTGGATTTGCATGGCTTTATTAATTCCTGATGTTCAGCCTTTTTCCATTCCCATTTTTTTAACGAAAGAAAGAAAGAAAGAAAGAAAGAAAAAGAATCATAAGACAAATGTGCATAAAATATGCCTCTTGAAACTGTCGTTTTGAAATGTGGACGTCTTTCGAATTTTTTGGTCGATATACGGCCCCAGGATTTGTTTTCAGGGCAGGTGTCATTTACACGCCTGCAATTATTTTGAATATCAACTGACCATTAGCACTGGGTTAAAAGCTGCTGTTGTGTGAAACGGCCACAAGGTGGCAGCAGCTGTCCTTTACTAAATCTGGTTACTAGGGCAACAGAACGTCAATGGAAGTCGTGTTCTAGGTTGTAATTTAGAATGGAATTTGCCAGGAAAAAGCCCCTTAAGTTTATGTCCCTACTTCTTGTTCGTTTCTTTAATTGAATTTATATTTTTTATCACAGCAAGTTTGATTACAATGCTTTGCTTGTTCTAGGTGTGCAAGATGTGGTTCTTTTACACATATACCTATGTCTATTCTTCCTGGGATCCTTTTCCCATGTACGTTATGAGAGAATGTTGAGTAGTCTTCTCTTGGTATTCCGTAGGTTTTTGGTGATTATATATTTCACCTGTGTTTGTATGAGTCTCTTAACCCCAATGACCGAATGTATCGAATCCTCACACCTTTCCATTGGTAAACCATAAGTTTGTTTAATGAATCTGTGATTGCCCTTCTCTGTGGAAATATCTTCACTGGTATCAATTTTTAGGCAACACCTATAAGTGATACCATACAATATGTGTCTTTCTCTTTCTGACTTACTACATGTTGCGTGATTACCTGTAGACTCATCTACAGTGCTGCAAATGACATTGTGTCCTTTTTTTCCTTGGCTAATATTCCGTCTGTACATGTACCAGTTCTTCTTTGTCCACTCATCTGTTGATGGACTTTTTGGTTGCTTCCATGTCTTGGCTATTGTAATACTGCAGCAATGCACATTTGCCTGCCTGTGTCTTTCCAATTCTGTCTTCTTACGTTATAGGCCCAGGAGTGGGCCTGCTGGATCTTATGGTAGCCAAATGTTTACCTTATAATGGCACCTCCATTCTGTTCTCATTAGTGGCTCTTACCAGGTTACGTCCCACTTCAAGGTGAGGGTACGCACTTCTCCACAACACCTTCAGCATTTATTGTTTGTAGTTTTTTTGCTGATGTTTATTCTGACTAGTGTGAGCTGATACCTCTTTGTGGTTGGATTTGCATGCGTCTCATAATCCCTTGAAATTGAGCTTTCTGGCATGTCCTTTTTTCCTTGAAACTGTGAGTACAGCCTAGCTCTTCAAATTGTTTTCTTGAAGTATGTGTGACATTTTGAACTATTTTGGCCATTACTTCCCTCAAGACACTTTGAGGGCAGGTTTCATTTACAGCCCTCCAGTACTGGTGCATAGGAAGTGACCCTTAACACAGGTTTTAAAGCTGCTGTTGCAGGTAACGGCCAGAGGGCGGCAGCATTTCTGCTTTTCCCAATCTGGTAACTAGGGTATCTGACCTTCCTGCCAGCGTTGGTCCTCGGTTATAAATTAGAGGGGAATGTGCCCGGATAAACCCCCAAAACCTGATGTCTCCTTACTTATCTTTGTTTTTTAAAATGAATTTTTATTTTTTTATTGGAGTCATATTCTGCTGTGTACGTGGACCACTTCTTCTTTGTGAATTCCTCTGTTGATGGACATTTTCATTGCTTCCAAGTGTTGGCTATGGTAAATATTGCTGGAGTGCAGGATTGCCGGCCTGTTTCTTTATTATTATTATTAATTTTTGTGGTACGTGGGCTTCTCACTGCCGTGGCCCCTCCCGTTGCAGAGCACAGGCTCCAGACACGCAGGCCCAGCAGCCATAGCTCATGGGACTAGCCGCTCCGCAGCATGTGGGTTCTTCCCGGACCGGGGCACGAACCCGTGTCCCCTGCATCGGCAGGCGGACTCTCAACCACTGCGCCACCAGTGAAGCCCAGCCTGTGACCTTTTGATTCACATCCTCTCAGGCGATAGGCCCAGAAGTGGGTATGCTTGATTGAATGGTAGCTCAATATTTACCTTTTCAAGGCACCTCCTTTGTGTTTTCATTACTGGCTCTTACCATGTTCCACGTTGAACCAAGGGTAGGCATTTCTCCACAACCCCTTCAGCATTTATTGTTTGCAGAATTTTTGCTGATTGCCCTTCTGACTGGTGTGAGCTGATAGGTTTTTGTAATTTGGATTTGCATGTGTTTAATTATTCCTAATGTTCAGCATTTTCCACACCGTTTTAAATTTCTGTTAAACAAACAACCAAAACAAACGGTGAGTACATTAGACCGGTTGAAATTGCCTTCTTGGAAGGTGGCCCTCTTTTGAATTTCTCGGTCTATTTTCGACCCCAGGTTTTTTTTTTGAGGGCGGGTGTCATTTACAGGCCTGCAATGAGTGTGAATATTTAGTGACCATTAGCCCTGGGCTTAAAGCTGCTGTTGTGGGAAACGGCCACAAGGCGGCAGCATTTCTCCATTCCCAAATCTGGTTACTTGGGCAGCAGAGCCTTTCTGGAAGTCCTGTTCCTAGGTTGTAAATTACAATGGAATGTGCCAGGAAAAACCCCCATAAGTTTATGTCACATTAATTCATGTTTTAATTTTTTATCGGGGTAATGATTAGAATATTGTTTGTCCTAGGTGTACACAATCTGGTTCATTTGTACATTACATATACATGTTCACGTACAGATCCACTTCCCATGTAAATTATTGCAGAGTGTTCCATAGACCTCCCTTGCTATATGTTCGGTCTTTTTGATATACGTATTTAATAGGTATCTGTACACGTATGGTAAGTGTACTCTTAATTTTTCCATTCCCCCCACCTTTCTTTTTAGATAAGCATAGTTTGTTTTCTAAGTCTGTGAGTGTCTTTCTCTGTGGAAATATGTTCATTTGTGTCAGTTCTTAGATAACGCCTATAAGTGGTATCATAAGATATGTCTTTTGCTTTCCGACTTACCTCATGTTCTGTGATTATCTCTAGGCTCATCTATGGTGCCTCAAAGAGAAGTGTTTCATTGTTTTCCATGGCTAATATTCCATTGTGTACATGGACTACTTCTTCTTTATCCATTCATTCGTTTTATGGACATTTTGGTTGCTTCCGTGCCTTGGCTATTGTGAAAGTTCCTGCAGTGCAGCTGTTGAAGCCTGTGCCTTCTCGACTCTGGACTTCTCAGGTGAGAGGCTCATCGGTGGGCCTGCTGAATGGAATGGTGGCTCAAGTTTTACTTTTAAACGCAGCTCCTTTCTGTTCTCAGTATTGGCTGTTACCACTTTACATCTCACCAGCAGCTAGAGGGTACACAGTTCTCTAAATCCCCTTCAGCATTTATTGTTTGTAAACTTTTTGCTGATGGTAGTTGACATGTGTGAGTTGAAACCGTTTTGGAGGTTAGATTTTCATGAGTCTAATGATTCCTGATGTTGAGCTTTTATCCATTTTCCTCATTGTTGAAAAAGAGTGAGTAAAACTTTCCCCTCCATACTATCTCCTTGAAAATTTTGCCAGTTTTGAATTTTTTTGGCCATTCCCTACCTCAGGACATTTTTTGACGGCAGGTGTCCTTTAGAGCCCCGAGTCCCTGTGAACGTTAAGTGACCATTAGCTGTGGGTTTAAAGCTGCCCTTGTGGGAAACGGCCACAAGGCGGCAGCATTTCTTCATTTCCAACTCTGGGATTTGGGGCAACAGAGCTTTCCTGGAAATCATGTTAGAACGCTGCAAATTAGAGTGGAATGTGCCAGCGCAAACCCCCAAGAGCTTATATCTCCTAAATTGTTGTTTGCTTTTGAAATTTAATTTTTATGAATGATCAGAGCAAATTTGATAAAAATGTAGATTCTCCTGGGTGTACAGTTTCTGGTTCATCCTATCAATGTATCTGTCTATTCCTCTTTGGATCCTTTCCCATGTATGTTATTATAGAGTGTTGAGTAGACCTCTCTTTGTATTCCATAGGTATTTTGTGATTATATATATATATATATATATATCATATGCCTTAGTACATGTCTGTTGAACCCCATAACCTAATTCATACATTCCCTACACCTTTCCATTTGGTTATACATAATTTGGTTTTCTGAATCTATGCGTGTCCTTCTCTTGGAAATTATTGCATGGGTATCAAGTTTTAGGTAACACGTATAAGTGATGTCATAGGATATCTGTCTTTCGGTTTCTTTCTTCAAGTTGGGTGATTATCTCTAGATCCTTCTGTAGTGGTGGCAACGGCACTGTTCCATGCTTTTTCATGGCTAATATTCCATTGTGTACATGGACGACTTCTTCTTGGTACATTTTTCTGTTGGTGGACATTTTGGTTTCCTCCAGGTCTTGGCTATGGTACATGTTGCTGAATTGAAGGCCTGGCAGGCTGTGTCTTTTTGATTCTGGTCTACTCAGGTGATAGGCCCATCAGTGGGCCTACCAGATCACATGGTAGCTCAATTTTTACCTTGAAACGCACCTCCGTTCTGTTCTCACTACTGGCTCTTACCAGGTTACATCCCACCAGCAGCTAAAGGGTATGCAGTTCTCTAAAACCCCTTCAGCACTTATTTTTTGTAGAGTTTTCTTGCTGATGATCATTCTGACGGCTGTGAGGTGAACGTTTTGGTACACTGGATTTGCATGGCTTTATTAATTCCTGATGTTCAGCCTTTTTCCATTCCCGTTTTTTTAACGAAAGAAAGAAAGAAAGAAAGAAAGAAAAAGAATCATAAGACAAATGTGCATGAAATATGCCTCTTGAAACTGTCGTTTTGAAATGTGGACGTCTTTCGAATTTTTTGGTCGATATACGGCCCCAGGATTTGTTTTCAGGGCAGGTGTCATTTACACGCCTGCAATTATTTTGAATATCAACTGACCATTAGCACTGGGTTAAAAGCTGCTGTTGTGTGAAACGGCCACAAGGTGGCAGCAGCTGTCCTTTACTAAATCTGGTTACTAGGGCAACAGAACGTCAATGGAAGTCGTGTTCTAGGTTGTAATTTAGAATGGAATTTGCCAGGAAAAAGCCCCTTAAGTTTATGTCCCTACTTCTTGTTCGTTTCTTTAATTGAATTTATATTTTTTATCACAGCAAGTTTGATTACAATGCTTTGCTTGTTCTAGGTGTGCAAGATGTGGTTCTTTTACACATATACCTATGTCTATTCTTCCTGGGATCCTTTTCCCATGTACGTTATGAGAGAATGTTGAGTAGTCTTCTCTTGGTATTCCGTAGGTTTTTGGTGATTATATATTTCACCTGTGTTTGTATGAGTCTCTTAACCCCAATGACCGAATGTATCGAATCCTCACACCTTTCCATTGGTAAACCATAAGTTTGTTTAATGAATCTGTGATTGCCCTTCTCTGTGGAAATATCTTCACTGGTATCAATTTTTAGGCAACACCTATAAGTGATACCATACAATATGTGTCTTTCTCTTTCTGACTTACTACATGTTGCGTGATTACCTGTAGACTCATCTACAGTGCTGCAAATGACATTGTGTCCTTTTTTTCCTTGGCTAATATTCCGTCTGTACATGTACCAGTTCTTCTTTGTCCACTCATCTGTTGATGGACTTTTTGGTTGCTTCCATGTCTTGGCTATTGTAATACTGCAGCAATGCACATTTGCCTGCCTGTGTCTTTCCAATTCTGTCTTCTTACGTTATAGGCCCAGGAGTGGGCCTGCTGGATCTTATGGTAGCCAAATGTTTACCTTATAACGGCACCTCCATTCTGTTCTCATTAGTGGCTCTTACCAGGTTACGTCCCACTTCAAGGTGAGGGTACGCACTTCTCCACAACACCTTCAGCATTTATTGTTTGTAGTTTTTTTGCTGATGTTTATTCTGACTAGTGTGAGCTGATACCTCTTTGTGGTTGGATTTGCATGCGTCTCATAATCCCTTGAAATTGAGCTTTCTGGCATGTCCTTTTTTCCTTGAAACTGTGAGTACAGCCTAGCTCTTCAAATTGTTTTCTTGAAGTATGTGTGACATTTTGAACTATTTTGGCCATTACTTCCCTCAAGACACTTTGAGGGCAGGTTTCATTTACAGCCCTCCAGTACTGGTGCATAGGAAGTGACCCTTAACACAGGTTTTAAAGCTGCTGTTGCAGGTAACGGCCAGAGGGCGGCAGCATTTCTGCTTTTCCCAATCTGGTAACTAGGGTATCTGACCTTCCTGCCAGCGTTGGTCCTCGGTTATAAATTAGAGGGGAATGTGCCCGGATAAACCCCCAAAACCTGATGTCTCCTTACTTATCTTTGTTTTTTAAAATGAATTTTTATTTTTTTATTGGAGTCATATTCTGCTGTGTACGTGGACCACTTCTTCTTTGTGAATTCCTCTGTTGATGGACATTTTCATTGCTTCCAAGTGTTGGCTATGGTAAATATTGCTGGAGTGCAGGATTGCCGGCCTGTTTCTTTATTATTATTATTAATTTTTGTGGTACGTGGGCTTCTCACTGCCGTGGCCCCTCCCGTTGCAGAGCACAGGCTCCAGACACGCAGGCCCAGCAGCCATAGCTCATGGGACTAGCCGCTCCGCAGCATGTGGGTTCTTCCCGGACCGGGGCACGAACCCGTGTCCCCTGCATCGGCAGGCGGACTCTCAACCACTGCGCCACCAGTGAAGCCCAGCCTGTGACCTTTTGATTCACATCCTCTCAGGCGATAGGCCCAGAAGTGGGTATGCTTGATTGAATGGTAGCTCAATATTTACCTTTTCAAGGCACCTCCTTTGTGTTTTCATTACTGGCTCTTACCATGTTCCACGTTGAACCAAGGGTAGGCATTTCTCCACAACCCCTTCAGCATTTATTGTTTGCAGAATTTTTGCTGATTGCCCTTCTGACTGGTGTGAGCTGATAGGTTTTTGTAATTTGGATTTGCATGTGTTTAATTATTCCTAATGTTCAGCATTTTCCACACCGTTTTAAATTTCTGTTAAACAAACAACCAAAACAAACGGTGAGTACAATAGACCGGTTGAAATTGCCTTCTTGAAAGGTGGCCCTCTTTTGAATTTCTCGGTCTATTTTCGACCCCAGGTTTCTTTTTTGAGGGCGGGTGTCATTTACAGGCCTGCAATGAGTGTGAATATTTAGTGACCATTAGCCCTGGGCTTAAAGCTGCTGTTGTGGGAAACGGCCACAAGGCGGCAGCATTTCTCCATTCCCAAATCTGGTTACTAGGGCAGCAGAGCCTTTCTGGAAGTCCTGTTCCTAGGTTGTAAATTACAATGGAATGTGCCAGGAAAAACCCCCATAAGTTTATGTCACATTAATTCATGTTTTAATTTTTTATCGCGGTAATGATTAGAATATTGTTTGTCCTAGGTGTACACAATCTGGTTCATTTGTACATTACATATACATGTTCACGTACAGATCCACTTCCCATGTAAATTATTGCAGAGTGTTCCATAGACCTCCCTTGCTATATGTTCGGTCTTTTTGATATACGTATTTAATAGGTATCTGTACACGTATGGTAAGTGTACTCTTAATTTTTCCATTCCCCCCACCTTTCTTTTTAGATAAGCATAGTTTGTTTTCTAAGTCTGTGAGTGTCTTTCTCTGTGGAAATATGTTCATTTGTGTCAGTTCTTAGATAACGCCTATAAGTGGTATCATAAGATATGTCTTTTGCTTTCCGACTTACCTCATGTTCTGTGATTATCTCTAGGCTCATCTATGGTGCCTCAAAGAGAAGTGTTTCATTGTTTTCCATGGCTAATATTCCATTGTGTACATGGACTACTTCTTCTTTATCCATTCATTCGTTTTATGGACATTTTGGTTGCTTCCGTGCCTTGGCTATTGTGAAAGTTCCTGCAGTGCAGCTGTTGAAGCCTGTGCCTTCTCGACTCTGGACTTCTCAGGTGAGAGGCTCATCGGTGGGCCTGCTGAATGGAATGGTGGCTCAAGTTTTACTTTTAAACGCAGCTCCTTTCTGTTCTCAGTATTGGCTGTTACCACTTTACATCTCACCAGCAGCTAGAGGGTACACAGTTCTCTAAATCCCCTTCAGCATTTATTGTTTGTAAACTTTTTGCTGATGGTAGTTGACATGTGTGAGTTGAAACCGTTTTGGAGGTTAGATTTTCATGAGTCTAATGATTCCTGATGTTGAGCTTTTATCCATTTTCCTCATTGTTGAAAAAGAGTGAGTAAAACTTTCCCCTCCATACTATCTCCTTGAAAATTTTGCCAGTTTTGAATTTTTTTGGCCATTCCCTACCTCAGGACATTTTTTGACGGCAGGTGTCCTTTAGAGCCCCGAGTCCCTGTGAACGTTAAGTGACCATTAGCTGTGGGTTTAAAGCTGCCCTTGTGGGAAACGGCCACAAGGCGGCAGCATTTCTTCATTTCCAACTCTGGGATTTGGGGCAACAGAGCTTTCCTGGAAATCATGTTAGAACGCTGCAAATTAGAGTGGAATGTGCCAGCGCAAACCCCCAAGAGCTTATATCTCCTAAATTGTTGTTTGCTTTTGAAATTTAATTTTTATGAATGATCAGAGCAAATTTGATAAAAATGTAGATTCTCCTGGGTGTACAGTTTCTGGTTCATCCTATCAATGTATCTGTCTATTCCTCTTTGGATCCTTTCCCATGTATGTTATTATAGAGTGTTGAGTAGACCTCTCTTTGTATTCCATAGGTATTTTGTGATTATATATATATATATATATCATATGCCTTAGTACATGTCTGTTGAACCCCATAACCTAATTCATACATTCCCTACACCTTTCCATTTGGTTATACATAATTTGGTTTTCTGAATCTATGCGTGTCCTTCTCTTGGAAATTATTGCATGGGTATCAAGTTTTAGGTAACACGTATAAGTGATGTCATAGGATATCTGTCTTTCGGTTTCTTTCTTCAAGTTGGGTGATTATCTCTAGATCCTTCTGTAGTGGTGGCAACGGCACTGTTCCATGCTTTTTCATGGCTAATATTCCATTGTGTACATGGACGACTTCTTCTTGGTACATTTTTCTGTTGGTGGACATTTTGGTTTCCTCCAGGTCTTGGCTATGGTACATGTTGCTGAATTGAAGGCCTGGCAGGCTGTGTCTTTTTGATTCTGGTCTACTCAGGTGATAGGCCCATCAGTGGGCCTACCAGATCACATGGTAGCTCAATTTTTACCTTGAAACGCACCTCCGTTCTGTTCTCACTACTGGCTCTTACCAGGTTACATCCCACCAGCAGCTAAAGGGTATGCAGTTCTCTAAAACCCCTTCAGCACTTATTTTTTGTAGAGTTTTCTTGCTGATGATCATTCTGACGGCTGTGAGGTGAACGTTTTGGTACACTGGATTTGCATGGCTTTATTAATTCCTGATGTTCAGCCTTTTTCCATTCCCGTTTTTTTAACGAAAGAAAGAAAGAAAGAAAGAAAGAAAAAGAATCATAAGACAAATGTGCATAAAATATGCCTCTTGAAACTGTCGTTTTGAAATGTGGACGTCTTTCGAATTTTTTGGTCGATATACGGCCCCAGGATTTGTTTTCAGGGCAGGTGTCATTTACACGCCTGCAATTATTTTGAATATCAACTGACCATTAGCACTGGGTTAAAAGCTGCTGTTGTGTGAAACGGCCACAAGGTGGCAGCAGCTGTCCTTTACTAAATCTGGTTACTAGGGCAACAGAACGTCAATGGAAGTCGTGTTCTAGGTTGTAATTTAGAATGGAATTTGCCAGGAAAAAGCCCCTTAAGTTTATGTCCCTACTTCTTGTTCGTTTCTTTAATTGAATTTATATTTTTTATCACAGCAAGTTTGATTACAATGCTTTGCTTGTTCTAGGTGTGCAAGATGTGGTTCTTTTACACATATACCTATGTCTATTCTTCCTGGGATCCTTTTCCCATGTACGTTATGAGAGAATGTTGAGTAGTCTTCTCTTGGTATTCCGTAGGTTTTTGGTGATTATATATTTCACCTGTGTTTGTATGAGTCTCTTAACCCCAATGACCGAATGTATCGAATCCTCACACCTTTCCATTGGTAAACCATAAGTTTGTTTAATGAATCTGTGATTGCCCTTCTCTGTGGAAATATCTTCACTGGTATCAATTTTTAGGCAACACCTATAAGTGATACCATACAATATGTGTCTTTCTCTTTCTGACTTACTACATGTTGCGTGATTACCTGTAGACTCATCTACAGTGCTGCAAATGACATTGTGTCCTTTTTTTCCTTGGCTAATATTCCGTCTGTACATGTACCAGTTCTTCTTTGTCCACTCATCTGTTGATGGACTTTTTGGTTGCTTCCATGTCTTGGCTATTGTAATACTGCAGCAATGCACATTTGCCTGCCTGTGTCTTTCCAATTCTGTCTTCTTACGTTATAGGCCCAGGAGTGGGCCTGCTGGATCTTATGGTAGCCAAATGTTTACCTTATAATGGCACCTCCATTCTGTTCTCATTAGTGGCTCTTACCAGGTTACGTCCCACTTCAAGGTGAGGGTACGCACTTCTCCACAACACCTTCAGCATTTATTGTTTGTAGTTTTTTTGCTGATGTTTATTCTGACTAGTGTGAGCTGATACCTCTTTGTGGTTGGATTTGCATGCGTCTCATAATCCCTTGAAATTGAGCTTTCTGGCATGTCCTTTTTTCCTTGAAACTGTGAGTACAGCCTAGCTCTTCAAATTGTTTTCTTGAAGTATGTGTGACATTTTGAACTATTTTGGCCATTACTTCCCTCAAGACACTTTGAGGGCAGGTTTCATTTACAGCCCTCCAGTACTGGTGCATAGGAAGTGACCCTTAACACAGGTTTTAAAGCTGCTGTTGCAGGTAACGGCCAGAGGGCGGCAGCATTTCTGCTTTTCCCAATCTGGTAACTAGGGTATCTGACCTTCCTGCCAGCGTTGGTCCTCGGTTATAAATTAGAGGGGAATGTGCCCGGATAAACCCCCAAAACCTGATGTCTCCTTACTTATCTTTGTTTTTTAAAATGAATTTTTATTTTTTTATTGGAGTCATATTCTGCTGTGTACGTGGACCACTTCTTCTTTGTGAATTCCTCTGTTGATGGACATTTTCATTGCTTCCAAGTGTTGGCTATGGTAAATATTGCTGGAGTGCAGGATTGCCGGCCTGTTTCTTTATTATTATTATTAATTTTTGTGGTACGTGGGCTTCTCACTGCCGTGGCCCCTCCCGTTGCAGAGCACAGGCTCCAGACACGCAGGCCCAGCAGCCATAGCTCATGGGACTAGCCGCTCCGCAGCATGTGGGTTCTTCCCGGACCGGGGCACGAACCCGTGTCCCCTGCATCGGCAGGCGGACTCTCAACCACTGCGCCACCAGTGAAGCCCAGCCTGTGACCTTTTGATTCACATCCTCTCAGGCGATAGGCCCAGAAGTGGGTATGCTTGATTGAATGGTAGCTCAATATTTACCTTTTCAAGGCACCTCCTTTGTGTTTTCATTACTGGCTCTTACCATGTTCCACGTTGAACCAAGGGTAGGCATTTCTCCACAACCCCTTCAGCATTTATTATTTGCAGAATTTTTGCTGATTGCCCTTCTGACTGGTGTGAGCTGATAGGTTTTCGTAATTTGGATTTGCATGTGTTTAATTATTCCTAATGTTCAGCATTTTCCACACCGTTTTAAATTTCTGTTAAACAAACAACCAAAACAAACGGTGAGTACAATAGACCGGTTGAAATTGCCTTCTTGAAAGGTGGCCCTCTTTTGAATTTCTCGGTCTATTTTCGACCCCAGGTTTCTTTTTTGAGGGCGGGTGTCATTTACAGGCCTGCAATGAGTGTGAATATTTAGTGACCATTAGCCCTGGGCTTAAAGCTGCTGTTGTGGGAAACGGCCACAAGGCGGCAGCATTTCTCCATTCCCAAATCTGGTTACTAGGGCAGCAGAGCCTTTCTGGAAGTCCTGTTCCTAGGTTGTAAATTACAATGGAATGTGCCAGGAAAAACCCCCATAAGTTTATGTCACATTAATTCATGTTTTAATTTTTTATCGCGGTAATGATTAGAATATTGTTTGTCCTAGGTGTACACAATCTGGTTCATTTGTACATTACATATACATGTTCACGTACAGATCCACTTCCCATGTAAATTATTGCAGAGTGTTCCATAGACCTCCCTTGCTATATGTTCGGTCTTTTTGATATACGTATTTAATAGGTATCTGTACACGTATGGTAAGTGTACTCTTAATTTTTCCATTCCCCCCACCTTTCTTTTTAGATAAGCATAGTTTGTTTTCTAAGTCTGTGAGTGTCTTTCTCTGTGGAAATATGTTCATTTGTGTCAGTTCTTAGATAACGCCTATAAGTGGTATCATAAGATATGTCTTTTGCTTTCCGACTTACCTCATGTTCTGTGATTATCTCTAGGCTCATCTATGGTGCCTCAAAGAGAAGTGTTTCATTGTTTTCCATGGCTAATATTCCATTGTGTACATGGACTACTTCTTCTTTATCCATTCATTCGTTTTATGGACATTTTGGTTGCTTCCGTGCCTTGGCTATTGTGAAAGTTCCTGCAGTGCAGCTGTTGAAGCCTGTGCCTTCTCGACTCTGGACTTCTCAGGTGAGAGGCTCATCGGTGGGCCTGCTGAATGGAATGGTGGCTCAAGTTTTACTTTTAAACGCAGCTCCTTTCTGTTCTCAGTATTGGCTGTTACCACTTTACATCTCACCAGCAGCTAGAGGGTACACAGTTCTCTAAATCCCCTTCAGCATTTATTGTTTGTAAACTTTTTGCTGATGGTAGTTGACATGTGTGAGTTGAAACCGTTTTGGAGGTTAGATTTTCATGAGTCTAATGATTCCTGATGTTGAGCTTTTATCCATTTTCCTCATTGTTGAAAAAGAGTGAGTAAAACTTTCCCCTCCATACTATCTCCTTGAAAATTTTGCCAGTTTTGAATTTTTTTGGCCATTCCCTACCTCAGGACATTTTTTGACGGCAGGTGTCCTTTAGAGCCCCGAGTCCCTGTGAACGTTAAGTGACCATTAGCTGTGGGTTTAAAGCTGCCCTTGTGGGAAACGGCCACAAGGCGGCAGCATTTCTTCATTTCCAACTCTGGGATTTGGGGCAACAGAGCTTTCCTGGAAATCATGTTAGAACGCTGCAAATTAGAGTGGAATGTGCCAGCGCAAACCCCCAAGAGCTTATATCTCCTAAATTGTTGTTTGCTTTTGAAATTTAATTTTTATGAATGATCAGAGCAAATTTGATAAAAATGTAGATTCTCCTGGGTGTACAGTTTCTGGTTCATCCTATCAATGTATCTGTCTATTCCTCTTTGGATCCTTTCCCATGTATGTTATTATAGAGTGTTGAGTAGACCTCTCTTTGTATTCCATAGGTATTTTGTGATTATATATATATATATATATATATCATATGCCTTAGTACATGTCTGTTGAACCCCATAACCTAATTCATACATTCCCTACACCTTTCCATTTGGTTATACATAATTTGGTTTTCTGAATCTATGCGTGTCCTTCTCTTGGAAATTATTGCATGGGTATCAAGTTTTAGGTAACACGTATAAGTGATGTCATAGGATATCTGTCTTTCGGTTTCTTTCTTCAAGTTGGGTGATTATCTCTAGATCCTTCTGTAGTGGTGGCAACGGCACTGTTCCATGCTTTTTCATGGCTAATATTCCATTGTGTACATGGACGACTTCTTCTTGGTACATTTTTCTGTTGGTGGACATTTTGGTTTCCTCCAGGTCTTGGCTATGGTACATGTTGCTGAATTGAAGGCCTGGCAGGCTGTGTCTTTTTGATTCTGGTCTACTCAGGTGATAGGCCCATCAGTGGGCCTACCAGATCACATGGTAGCTCAATTTTTACCTTGAAACGCACCTCCGTTCTGTTCTCACTACTGGCTCTTACCAGGTTACATCCCACCAGCAGCTAAAGGGTATGCAGTTCTCTAAAACCCCTTCAGCACTTATTTTTTGTAGAGTTTTCTTGCTGATGATCATTCTGACGGCTGTGAGGTGAACGTTTTGGTACACTGGATTTGCATGGCTTTATTAATTCCTGATGTTCAGCCTTTTTCCATTCCCGTTTTTTTAACGAAAGAAAGAAAGAAAGAAAGAAAGAAAAAGAATCATAAGACAAATGTGCATAAAATATGCCTCTTGAAACTGTCGTTTTGAAATGTGGACGTCTTTCGAATTTTTTGGTCGATATACGGCCCCAGGATTTGTTTTCAGGGCAGGTGTCATTTACACGCCTGCAATTATTTTGAATATCAACTGACCATTAGCACTGGGTTAAAAGCTGCTGTTGTGTGAAACGGCCACAAGGTGGCAGCAGCTGTCCTTTACTAAATCTGGTTACTAGGGCAACAGAACGTCAATGGAAGTCGTGTTCTAGGTTGTAATTTAGAATGGAATTTGCCAGGAAAAAGCCCCTTAAGTTTATGTCCCTACTTCTTGTTCGTTTCTTTAATTGAATTTATATTTTTTATCACAGCAAGTTTGATTACAATGCTTTGCTTGTTCTAGGTGTGCAAGATGTGGTTCTTTTACACATATACCTATGTCTATTCTTCCTGGGATCCTTTTCCCATGTACGTTATGAGAGAATGTTGAGTAGTCTTCTCTTGGTATTCCGTAGGTTTTTGGTGATTATATATTTCACCTGTGTTTGTATGAGTCTCTTAACCCCAATGACCGAATGTATCGAATCCTCACACCTTTCCATTGGTAAACCATAAGTTTGTTTAATGAATCTGTGATTGCCCTTCTCTGTGGAAATATCTTCACTGGTATCAATTTTTAGGCAACACCTATAAGTGATACCATACAATATGTGTCTTTCTCTTTCTGACTTACTACATGTTGCGTGATTACCTGTAGACTCATCTACAGTGCTGCAAATGACATTGTGTCCTTTTTTTCCTTGGCTAATATTCCGTCTGTACATGTACCAGTTCTTCTTTGTCCACTCATCTGTTGATGGACTTTTTGGTTGCTTCCATGTCTTGGCTATTGTAATACTGCAGCAATGCACATTTGCCTGCCTGTGTCTTTCCAATTCTGTCTTCTTACGTTATAGGCCCAGGAGTGGGCCTGCTGGATCTTATGGTAGCCAAATGTTTACCTTATAACGGCACCTCCATTCTGTTCTCATTAGTGGCTCTTACCAGGTTACGTCCCACTTCAAGGTGAGGGTACGCACTTCTCCACAACACCTTCAGCATTTATTGTTTGTAGTTTTTTTGCTGATGTTTATTCTGACTAGTGTGAGCTGATACCTCTTTGTGGTTGGATTTGCATGCGTCTCATAATCCCTTGAAATTGAGCTTTCTGGCATGTCCTTTTTTCCTTGAAACTGTGAGTACAGCCTAGCTCTTCAAATTGTTTTCTTGAAGTATGTGTGACATTTTGAACTATTTTGGCCATTACTTCCCTCAAGACACTTTGAGGGCAGGTTTCATTTACAGCCCTCCAGTACTGGTGCATAGGAAGTGACCCTTAACACAGGTTTTAAAGCTGCTGTTGCAGGTAACGGCCAGAGGGCGGCAGCATTTCTGCTTTTCCCAATCTGGTAACTAGGGTATCTGACCTTCCTGCCAGCGTTGGTCCTCGGTTATAAATTAGAGGGGAATGTGCCCGGATAAACCCCCAAAACCTGATGTCTCCTTACTTATCTTTGTTTTTTAAAATGAATTTTTATTTTTTTATTGGAGTCATATTCTGCTGTGTACGTGGACCACTTCTTCTTTGTGAATTCCTCTGTTGATGGACATTTTCATTGCTTCCAAGTGTTGGCTATGGTAAATATTGCTGGAGTGCAGGATTGCCGGCCTGTTTCTTTATTATTATTATTAATTTTTGTGGTACGTGGGCTTCTCACTGCCGTGGCCCCTCCCGTTGCAGAGCACAGGCTCCAGACACGCAGGCCCAGCAGCCATAGCTCATGGGACTAGCCGCTCCGCAGCATGTGGGTTCTTCCCGGACCGGGGCACGAACCCGTGTCCCCTGCATCGGCAGGCGGACTCTCAACCACTGCGCCACCAGTGAAGCCCAGCCTGTGACCTTTTGATTCACATCCTCTCAGGCGATAGGCCCAGAAGTGGGTATGCTTGATTGAATGGTAGCTCAATATTTACCTTTTCAAGGCACCTCCTTTGTGTTTTCATTACTGGCTCTTACCATGTTCCACGTTGAACCAAGGGTAGGCATTTCTCCACAACCCCTTCAGCATTTATTATTTGCAGAATTTTTGCTGATTGCCCTTCTGACTGGTGTGAGCTGATAGGTTTTCGTAATTTGGATTTGCATGTGTTTAATTATTCCTAATGTTCAGCATTTTCCACACCGTTTTAAATTTCTGTTAAACAAACAACCAAAACAAACGGTGAGTACAATAGACCGGTTGAAATTGCCTTCTTGAAAGGTGGCCCTCTTTTGAATTTCTCGGTCTATTTTCGACCCCAGGTTTCTTTTTTGAGGGCGGGTGTCATTTACAGGCCTGCAATGAGTGTGAATATTTAGTGACCATTAGCCCTGGGCTTAAAGCTGCTGTTGTGGGAAACGGCCACAAGGCGGCAGCATTTCTCCATTCCCAAATCTGGTTACTAGGGCAGCAGAGCCTTTCTGGAAGTCCTGTTCCTAGGTTGTAAATTACAATGGAATGTGCCAGGAAAAACCCCCATAAGTTTATGTCACATTAATTCATGTTTTAATTTTTTATCGCGGTAATGATTAGAATATTGTTTGTCCTAGGTGTACACAATCTGGTTCATTTGTACATTACATATACATGTTCACGTACAGATCCACTTCCCATGTAAATTATTGCAGAGTGTTCCATAGACCTCCCTTGCTATATGTTCGGTCTTTTTGATATACGTATTTAATAGGTATCTGTACACGTATGGTAAGTGTACTCTTAATTTTTCCATTCCCCCCACCTTTCTTTTTAGATAAGCATAGTTTGTTTTCTAAGTCTGTGAGTGTCTTTCTCTGTGGAAATATGTTCATTTGTGTCAGTTCTTAGATAACGCCTATAAGTGGTATCATAAGATATGTCTTTTGCTTTCCGACTTACCTCATGTTCTGTGATTATCTCTAGGCTCATCTATGGTGCCTCAAAGAGAAGTGTTTCATTGTTTTCCATGGCTAATATTCCATTGTGTACATGGACTACTTCTTCTTTATCCATTCATTCGTTTTATGGACATTTTGGTTGCTTCCGTGCCTTGGCTATTGTGAAAGTTCCTGCAGTGCAGCTGTTGAAGCCTGTGCCTTCTCGACTCTGGACTTCTCAGGTGAGAGGCTCATCGGTGGGCCTGCTGAATGGAATGGTGGCTCAAGTTTTACTTTTAAACGCAGCTCCTTTCTGTTCTCAGTATTGGCTGTTACCACTTTACATCTCACCAGCAGCTAGAGGGTACACAGTTCTCTAAATCCCCTTCAGCATTTATTGTTTGTAAACTTTTTGCTGATGGTAGTTGACATGTGTGAGTTGAAACCGTTTTGGAGGTTAGATTTTCATGAGTCTAATGATTCCTGATGTTGAGCTTTTATCCATTTTCCTCATTGTTGAAAAAGAGTGAGTAAAACTTTCCCCTCCATACTATCTCCTTGAAAATTTTGCCAGTTTTGAATTTTTTTGGCCATTCCCTACCTCAGGACATTTTTTGACGGCAGGTGTCCTTTAGAGCCCCGAGTCCCTGTGAACGTTAAGTGACCATTAGCTGTGGGTTTAAAGCTGCCCTTGTGGGAAACGGCCACAAGGCGGCAGCATTTCTTCATTTCCAACTCTGGGATTTGGGGCAACAGAGCTTTCCTGGAAATCATGTTAGAACGCTGCAAATTAGAGTGGAATGTGCCAGCGCAAACCCCCAAGAGCTTATATCTCCTAAATTGTTGTTTGCTTTTGAAATTTAATTTTTATGAATGATCAGAGCAAATTTGATAAAAATGTAGATTCTCCTGGGTGTACAGTTTCTGGTTCATCCTATCAATGTATCTGTCTATTCCTCTTTGGATCCTTTCCCATGTATGTTATTATAGAGTGTTGAGTAGACCTCTCTTTGTATTCCATAGGTATTTTGTGATTATATATATATATATATATATATATATCATATGCCTTAGTACATGTCTGTTGAACCCCATAACCTAATTCATACATTCCCTACACCTTTCCATTTGGTTATACATAATTTGGTTTTCTGAATCTATGCGTGTCCTTCTCTTGGAAATTATTGCATGGGTATCAAGTTTTAGGTAACACGTATAAGTGATGTCATAGGATATCTGTCTTTCGGTTTCTTTCTTCAAGTTGGGTGATTATCTCTAGATCCTTCTGTAGTGGTGGCAACGGCACTGTTCCATGCTTTTTCATGGCTAATATTCCATTGTGTACATGGACGACTTCTTCTTGGTACATTTTTCTGTTGGTGGACATTTTGGTTTCCTCCAGGTCTTGGCTATGGTACATGTTGCTGAATTGAAGGCCTGGCAGGCTGTGTCTTTTTGATTCTGGTCTACTCAGGTGATAGGCCCATCAGTGGGCCTACCAGATCACATGGTAGCTCAATTTTTACCTTGAAACGCACCTCCGTTCTGTTCTCACTACTGGCTCTTACCAGGTTACATCCCACCAGCAGCTAAAGGGTATGCAGTTCTCTAAAACCCCTTCAGCACTTATTTTTTGTAGAGTTTTCTTGCTGATGATCATTCTGACGGCTGTGAGGTGAACGTTTTGGTACACTGGATTTGCATGGCTTTATTAATTCCTGATGTTCAGCCTTTTTCCATTCCCGTTTTTTTAACGAAAGAAAGAAAGAAAGAAAGAAAGAAAAAGAATCATAAGACAAATGTGCATAAAATATGCCTCTTGAAACTGTCGTTTTGAAATGTGGACGTCTTTCGAATTTTTTGGTCGATATACGGCCCCAGGATTTGTTTTCAGGGCAGGTGTCATTTACACGCCTGCAATTATTTTGAATATCAACTGACCATTAGCACTGGGTTAAAAGCTGCTGTTGTGTGAAACGGCCACAAGGTGGCAGCAGCTGTCCTTTACTAAATCTGGTTACTAGGGCAACAGAACGTCAATGGAAGTCGTGTTCTAGGTTGTAATTTAGAATGGAATTTGCCAGGAAAAAGCCCCTTAAGTTTATGTCCCTACTTCTTGTTCGTTTCTTTAATTGAATTTATATTTTTTATCACAGCAAGTTTGATTACAATGCTTTGCTTGTTCTAGGTGTGCAAGATGTGGTTCTTTTACACATATACCTATGTCTATTCTTCCTGGGATCCTTTTCCCATGTACGTTATGAGAGAATGTTGAGTAGTCTTCTCTTGGTATTCCGTAGGTTTTTGGTGATTATATATTTCACCTGTGTTTGTATGAGTCTCTTAACCCCAATGACCGAATGTATCGAATCCTCACACCTTTCCATTGGTAAACCATAAGTTTGTTTAATGAATCTGTGATTGCCCTTCTCTGTGGAAATATCTTCACTGGTATCAATTTTTAGGCAACACCTATAAGTGATACCATACAATATGTGTCTTTCTCTTTCTGACTTACTACATGTTGCGTGATTACCTGTAGACTCATCTACAGTGCTGCAAATGACATTGTGTCCTTTTTTTCCTTGGCTAATATTCCGTCTGTACATGTACCAGTTCTTCTTTGTCCACTCATCTGTTGATGGACTTTTTGGTTGCTTCCATGTCTTGGCTATTGTAATACTGCAGCAATGCACATTTGCCTGCCTGTGTCTTTCCAATTCTGTCTTCTTACGTTATAGGCCCAGGAGTGGGCCTGCTGGATCTTATGGTAGCCAAATGTTTACCTTATAATGGCACCTCCATTCTGTTCTCATTAGTGGCTCTTACCAGGTTACGTCCCACTTCAAGGTGAGGGTACGCACTTCTCCACAACACCTTCAGCATTTATTGTTTGTAGTTTTTTTGCTGATGTTTATTCTGACTAGTGTGAGCTGATACCTCTTTGTGGTTGGATTTGCATGCGTCTCATAATCCCTTGAAATTGAGCTTTCTGGCATGTCCTTTTTTCCTTGAAACTGTGAGTACAGCCTAGCTCTTCAAATTGTTTTCTTGAAGTATGTGTGACATTTTGAACTATTTTGGCCATTACTTCCCTCAAGACACTTTGAGGGCAGGTTTCATTTACAGCCCTCCAGTACTGGTGCATAGGAAGTGACCCTTAACACAGGTTTTAAAGCTGCTGTTGCAGGTAACGGCCAGAGGGCGGCAGCATTTCTGCTTTTCCCAATCTGGTAACTAGGGTATCTGACCTTCCTGCCAGCGTTGGTCCTCGGTTATAAATTAGAGGGGAATGTGCCCGGATAAACCCCCAAAACCTGATGTCTCCTTACTTATCTTTGTTTTTTAAAATGAATTTTTATTTTTTTATTGGAGTCATATTCTGCTGTGTACGTGGACCACTTCTTCTTTGTGAATTCCTCTGTTGATGGACATTTTCATTGCTTCCAAGTGTTGGCTATGGTAAATATTGCTGGAGTGCAGGATTGCCGGCCTGTTTCTTTATTATTATTATTAATTTTTGTGGTACGTGGGCTTCTCACTGCCGTGGCCCCTCCCGTTGCAGAGCACAGGCTCCAGACACGCAGGCCCAGCAGCCATAGCTCATGGGACTAGCCGCTCCGCAGCATGTGGGTTCTTCCCGGACCGGGGCACGAACCCGTGTCCCCTGCATCAGCAGGCGGACTCTCAACCACTGCGCCACCAGTGAAGCCCAGCCTGTGACCTTTTGATTCACATCCTCTCAGGCGATAGGCCCAGAAGTGGGTATGCTTGATTGAATGGTAGCTCAATATTTACCTTTTCAAGGCACCTCCTTTGTGTTTTCATTACTGGCTCTTACCATGTTCCACGTTGAACCAAGGGTAGGCATTTCTCCACAACCCCTTCAGCATTTATTATTTGCAGAATTTTTGCTGATTGCCCTTCTGACTGGTGTGAGCTGATAGGTTTTCGTAATTTGGATTTGCATGTGTTTAATTATTCCTAATGTTCAGCATTTTCCACACCGTTTTAAATTTCTGTTAAACAAACAACCAAAACAAACGGTGAGTACAATAGACCGGTTGAAATTGCCTTCTTGAAAGGTGGCCCTCTTTTGAATTTCTCGGTCTATTTTCGACCCCAGGTTTCTTTTTTGAGGGCGGGTGTCATTTACAGGCCTGCAATGAGTGTGAATATTTAGTGACCATTAGCCCTGGGCTTAAAGCTGCTGTTGTGGGAAACGGCCACAAGGCGGCAGCATTTCTCCATTCCCAAATCTGGTTACTAGGGCAGCAGAGCCTTTCTGGAAGTCCTGTTCCTAGGTTGTAAATTACAATGGAATGCGCCAGGAAAAACCCCCATAAGTTTATGTCACATTAATTCATGTTTTAATTTTTTATCGCGGTAATGATTAGAATATTGTTTGTCCTAGGTGTACACAATCTGGTTCATTTGTACATTACATATACATGTTCACGTACAGATCCACTTCCCATGTAAATTATTGCAGAGTGTTCCATAGACCTCCCTTGCTATATGTTCGGTCTTTTTGATATACGTATTTAATAGGTATCTGTACACGTATGGTAAGTGTACTCTTAATTTTTCCATTCCCCCCACCTTTCTTTTTAGATAAGCATAGTTTGTTTTCTAAGTCTGTGAGTGTCTTTCTCTGTGGAAATATGTTCATTTGTGTCAGTTCTTAGATAACGCCTATAAGTGGTATCATAAGATATGTCTTTTGCTTTCCGACTTACCTCATGTTCTGTGATTATCTCTAGGCTCATCTATGGTGCCTCAAAGAGAAGTGTTTCATTGTTTTCCATGGCTAATATTCCATTGTGTACATGGACTACTTCTTCTTTATCCATTCATTCGTTTTATGGACATTTTGGTTGCTTCCGTGCCTTGGCTATTGTGAAAGTTCCTGCAGTGCAGCTGTTGAAGCCTGTGCCTTCTCGACTCTGGACTTCTCAGGTGAGAGGCTCATCGGTGGGCCTGCTGAATGGAATGGTGGCTCAAGTTTTACTTTTAAACGCAGCTCCTTTCTGTTCTCAGTATTGGCTGTTACCACTTTACATCTCACCAGCAGCTAGAGGGTACACAGTTCTCTAAATCCCCTTCAGCATTTATTGTTTGTAAACTTTTTGCTGACGGTAGTTGACATGTGTGAGTTGAAACCGTTTTGGAGGTTAGATTTTCATGAGTCTAATGATTCCTGATGTTGAGCTTTTATCCATTTTCCTCATTGTTGAAAAAGAGTGAGTAAAACTTTCCCCTCCATACTATCTCCTTGAAAATTTTGCCAGTTTTGAATTTTTTTGGCCATTCCCTACCTCAGGACATTTTTTGACGGCAGGTGTCCTTTAGAGCCCCGAGTCCCTGTGAACGTTAAGTGACCATTAGCTGTGGGTTTAAAGCTGCCCTTGTGGGAAACGGCCACAAGGCGGCAGCATTTCTTCATTTCCAACTCTGGGATTTGGGGCAACAGAGCTTTCCTGGAAATCATGTTAGAACGCTGCAAATTAGAGTGGAATGTGCCAGCGCAAACCCCCAAGAGCTTATATCTCCTAAATTGTTGTTTGCTTTTGAAATTTAATTTTTATGAATGATCAGAGCAAATTTGATAAAAATGTAGATTCTCCTGGGTGTACAGTTTCTGGTTCATCCTATCAATGTATCTGTCTATTCCTCTTTGGATCCTTTCCCATGTATGTTATTATAGAGTGTTGAGTAGACCTCTCTTTGTATTCCATAGGTATTTTGTGATTATATATATATATATATATATATATATATCATATGCCTTAGTACATGTCTGTTGAACCCCATAACCTAATTCATACATTCCCTACACCTTTCCATTTGGTTATACATAATTTGGTTTTCTGAGTCTATGCGTGTCCTTCTCTTGGAAATTATTGCATGGGTATCAAGTTTTAGGTAACACGTATAAGTGATGTCATAGGATATCTGTCTTTCGGTTTCTTTCTTCAAGTTGGGTGATTATCTCTAGATCCTTCTGTAGTGGTGGCAACGGCACTGTTCCATGCTTTTTCATGGCTAATATTCCATTGTGTACATGGACGACTTCTTCTTGGTACATTTTTCTGTTGGTGGACATTTTGGTTTCCTCCAGGTCTTGGCTATGGTACATGTTGCTGAATTGAAGGCCTGGCAGGCTGTGTCTTTTTGATTCTGGTCTACTCAGGTGATAGGCCCATCAGTGGGCCTACCAGATCACATGGTAGCTCAATTTTTACCTTGAAACGCACCTCCGTTCTGTTCTCACTACTGGCTCTTACCAGGTTACATCCCACCAGCAGCTAAAGGGTATGCAGTTCTCTAAAACCCCTTCAGCACTTATTTTTTGTAGAGTTTTCTTGCTGATGATCATTCTGACGGCTGTGAGGTGAACGTTTTGGTACACTGGATTTGCATGGCTTTATTAATTCCTGATGTTCAGCCTTTTTCCATTCCCGTTTTTTTAACGAAAGAAAGAAAGAAAGAAAGAAAGAAAAAGAATCATAAGACAAATGTGCATAAAATATGCCTCTTGAAACTGTCGTTTTGAAATGTGGACGTCTTTCGAATTTTTTGGTCGATATACGGCCCCAGGATTTGTTTTCAGGGCAGGTGTCATTTACACGCCTGCAATTATTTTGAATATCAACTGACCATTAGCACTGGGTTAAAAGCTGCTGTTGTGTGAAACGGCCACAAGGTGGCAGCAGCTGTCCTTTACTAAATCTGGTTACTAGGGCAACAGAACGTCAATGGAAGTCGTGTTCTAGGTTGTAATTTAGAATGGAATTTGCCAGGAAAAAGCCCCTTAAGTTTATGTCCCTACTTCTTGTTCGTTTCTTTAATTGAATTTATATTTTTTATCACAGCAAGTTTGATTACAATGCTTTGCTTGTTCTAGGTGTGCAAGATGTGGTTCTTTTACACATATACCTATGTCTATTCTTCCTGGGATCCTTTTCCCATGTACGTTATGAGAGAATGTTGAGTAGTCTTCTCTTGGTATTCCGTAGGTTTTTGGTGATTATATATTTCACCTGTGTTTGTATGAGTCTCTTAACCCCAATGACCGAATGTATCGAATCCTCACACCTTTCCATTGGTAAACCATAAGTTTGTTTAATGAATCTGTGATTGCCCTTCTCTGTGGAAATATCTTCACTGGTATCAATTTTTAGGCAACACCTATAAGTGATACCATACAATATGTGTCTTTCTCTTTCTGACTTACTACATGTTGCGTGATTACCTGTAGACTCATCTACAGTGCTGCAAATGACATTGTGTCCTTTTTTTCCTTGGCTAATATTCCGTCTGTACATGTACCAGTTCTTCTTTGTCCACTCATCTGTTGATGGACTTTTTGGTTGCTTCCATGTCTTGGCTATTGTAATACTGCAGCAATGCACATTTGCCTGCCTGTGTCTTTCCAATTCTGTCTTCTTACGTTATAGGCCCAGGAGTGGGCCTGCTGGATCTTATGGTAGCCAAATGTTTACCTTATAATGGCACCTCCATTCTGTTCTCATTAGTGGCTCTTACCAGGTTACGTCCCACTTCAAGGTGAGGGTACGCACTTCTCCACAACACCTTCAGCATTTATTGTTTGTAGTTTTTTTGCTGATGTTTATTCTGACTAGTGTGAGCTGATACCTCTTTGTGGTTGGATTTGCATGCGTCTCATAATCCCTTGAAATTGAGCTTTCTGGCATGTCCTTTTTTCCTTGAAACTGTGAATACAGCCTAGCTCTTCAAATTGTTTTCTTGAAGTATGTGTGACATTTTGAACTATTTTGGCCATTACTTCCCTCAAGACACTTTGAGGGCAGGTTTCATTTACAGCCCTCCAGTACTGGTGCATAGGAAGTGACCCTTAACACAGGTTTTAAAGCTGCTGTTGCAGGTAACGGCCAGAGGGCGGCAGCATTTCTGCTTTTCCCAATCTGGTAACTAGGGTATCTGACCTTCCTGCCAGCGTTGGTCCTCGGTTATAAATTAGAGGGGAATGTGCCCGGATAAACCCCCAAAACCTGATGTCTCCTTACTTATCTTTGTTTTTTAAAATGAATTTTTATTTTTTTATTGGAGTCATATTCTGCTGTGTACGTGGACCACTTCTTCTTTGTGAATTCCTCTGTTGATGGACATTTTCATTGCTTCCAAGTGTTGGCTATGGTAAATATTGCTGGAGTGCAGGATTGCCGGCCTGTTTCTTTATTATTATTATTAATTTTTGTGGTACGTGGGCTTCTCACTGCCGTGGCCCCTCCCGTTGCAGAGCACAGGCTCCAGACACGCAGGCCCAGCAGCCATAGCTCATGGGACTAGCCGCTCCGCAGCATGTGGGTTCTTCCCGGACCGGGGCACGAACCCGTGTCCCCTGCATCGGCAGGCGGACTCTCAACCACTGCGCCACCAGTGAAGCCCAGCCTGTGACCTTTTGATTCACATCCTCTCAGGCGATAGGCCCAGAAGTGGGTATGCTTGATTGAATGGTAGCTCAATATTTACCTTTTCAAGGCACCTCCTTTGTGTTTTCATTACTGGCTCTTACCATGTTCCACGTTGAACCAAGGGTAGGCATTTCTCCACAACCCCTTCAGCATTTATTATTTGCAGAATTTTTGCTGATTGCCCTTCTGACTGGTGTGAGCTGATAGGTTTTCGTAATTTGGATTTGCATGTGTTTAATTATTCCTAATGTTCAGCATTTTCCACACCGTTTTAAATTTCTGTTAAACAAACAACCAAAACAAACGGTGAGTACAATAGACCGGTTGAAATTGCCTTCTTGAAAGGTGGCCCTCTTTTGAATTTCTCGGTCTATTTTCGACCCCAGGTTTCTTTTTTGAGGGCGGGTGTCATTTACAGGCCTGCAATGAGTGTGAATATTTAGTGACCATTAGCCCTGGGCTTAAAGCTGCTGTTGTGGGAAACGGCCACAAGGCGGCAGCATTTCTCCATTCCCAAATCTGGTTACTAGGGCAGCAGAGCCTTTCTGGAAGTCCTGTTCCTAGGTTGTAAATTACAATGGAATGTGCCAGGAAAAACCCCCATAAGTTTATGTCACATTAATTCATGTTTTAATTTTTTATCGCGGTAATGATTAGAATATTGTTTGTCCTAGGTGTACACAATCTGGTTCATTTGTACATTACATATACATGTTCACGTACAGATCCACTTCCCATGTAAATTATTGCAGAGTGTTCCATAGACCTCCCTTGCTATATGTTCGGTCTTTTTGATATACGTATTTAATAGGTATCTGTACACGTATGGTAAGTGTACTCTTAATTTTTCCATTCCCCCCACCTTTCTTTTTAGATAAGCATAGTTTGTTTTCTAAGTCTGTGAGTGTCTTTCTCTGTGGAAATATGTTCATTTGTGTCAGTTCTTAGATAACGCCTATAAGTGGTATCATAAGATATGTCTTTTGCTTTCCGACTTACCTCATGTTCTGTGATTATCTCTAGGCTCATCTATGGTGCCTCAAAGAGAAGTGTTTCATTGTTTTCCATGGCTAATATTCCATTGTGTACATGGACTACTTCTTCTTTATCCATTCATTCGTTTTATGGACATTTTGGTTGCTTCCGTGCCTTGGCTATTGTGAAAGTTCCTGCAGTGCAGCTGTTGAAGCCTGTGCCTTCTCGACTCTGGACTTCTCAGGTGAGAGGCTCATCGGTGGGCCTGCTGAATGGAATGGTGGCTCAAGTTTTACTTTTAAACGCAGCTCCTTTCTGTTCTCAGTATTGGCTGTTACCACTTTACATCTCACCAGCAGCTAGAGGGTACACAGTTCTCTAAATCCCCTTCAGCATTTATTGTTTGTAAACTTTTTGCTGATGGTAGTTGACATGTGTGAGTTGAAACCGTTTTGGAGGTTAGATTTTCATGAGTCTAATGATTCCTGATGTTGAGCTTTTATCCATTTTCCTCATTGTTGAAAAAGAGTGAGTAAAACTTTCCCCTCCATACTATCTCCTTGAAAATTTTGCCAGTTTTGAATTTTTTTGGCCATTCCCTACCTCAGGACATTTTTTGACGGCAGGTGTCCTTTAGAGCCCCGAGTCCCTGTGAACGTTAAGTGACCATTAGCTGTGGGTTTAAAGCTGCCCTTGTGGGAAACGGCCACAAGGCGGCAGCATTTCTTCATTTCCAACTCTGGGATTTGGGGCAACAGAGCTTTCCTGGAAATCATGTTAGAACGCTGCAAATTAGAGTGGAATGTGCCAGCGCAAACCCCCAAGAGCTTATATCTCCTAAATTGTTGTTTGCTTTTGAAATTTAATTTTTATGAATGATCAGAGCAAATTTGATAAAAATGTAGATTCTCCTGGGTGTACAGTTTCTGGTTCATCCTATCAATGTATCTGTCTATTCCTCTTTGGATCCTTTCCCATGTATGTTATTATAGAGTGTTGAGTAGACCTCTCTTTGTATTCCATAGGTATTTTGTGATTATATATATATATATATATATCATATGCATTAGTACATGTCTGTTGAACCCCATAACCTAATTCATACATTCCCTACACCTTTCCATTTGGTTATACATAATTTGGTTTTCTGAATCTATGCGTGTCCTTCTCTTGGAAATTATTGCATGGGTATCAAGTTTTAGGTAACACGTATAAGTGATGTCATAGGATATCTGTCTTTCGGTTTCTTTCTTCAAGTTGGGTGATTATCTCTAGATCCTTCTGTAGTGGTGGCAACGGCACTGTTCCATGCTTTTTCATGGCTAATATTCCATTGTGTACATGGACGACTTCTTCTTGGTACATTTTTCTGTTGGTGGACATTTTGGTTTCCTCCAGGTCTTGGCTATGGTACATGTTGCTGAATTGAAGGCCTGGCAGGCTGTGTCTTTTTGATTCTGGTCTACTCAGGTGATAGGCCCATCAGTGGGCCTACCAGATCACATGGTAGCTCAATTTTTACCTTGAAACGCACCTCCGTTCTGTTCTCACTACTGGCTCTTACCAGGTTACATCCCACCAGCAGCTAAAGGGTATGCAGTTCTCTAAAACCCCTTCAGCACTTATTTTTTGTAGAGTTTTCTTGCTGATGATCATTCTGACGGCTGTGAGGTGAACGTTTTGGTACACTGGATTTGCATGGCTTTATTAATTCCTGATGTTCAGCCTTTTTCCATTCCCGTTTTTTTAACGAAAGAAAGAAAGAAAGAAAGAAAGAAAAAGAATCATAAGACAAATGTGCATAAAATATGCCTCTTGAAACTGTCGTTTTGAAATGTGGACGTCTTTCGAATTTTTTGGTCGATATACGGCCCCAGGATTTGTTTTCAGGGCAGGTGTCATTTACACGCCTGCAATTATTTTGAATATCAACTGACCATTAGCACTGGGTTAAAAGCTGCTGTTGTGTGAAACGGCCACAAGGTGGCAGCAGCTGTCCTTTACTAAATCTGGTTACTAGGGCAACAGAACGTCAATGGAAGTCGTGTTCTAGGTTGTAATTTAGAATGGAATTTGCCAGGAAAAAGCCCCTTAAGTTTATGTCCCTACTTCTTGTTCGTTTCTTTAATTGAATTTATATTTTTTATCACAGCAAGTTTGATTACAATGCTTTGCTTGTTCTAGGTGTGCAAGATGTGGTTCTTTTACACATATACCTATGTCTATTCTTCCTGGGATCCTTTTCCCATGTACGTTATGAGAGAATGTTGAGTAGTCTTCTCTTGGTATTCCGTAGGTTTTTGGTGATTATATATTTCACCTGTGTTTGTATGAGTCTCTTAACCCCAATGACCGAATGTATCGAATCCTCACACCTTTCCATTGGTAAACCATAAGTTTGTTTAATGAATCTGTGATTGCCCTTCTCTGTGGAAATATCTTCACTGGTATCAATTTTTAGGCAACACCTATAAGTGATACCATACAATATGTGTCTTTCTCTTTCTGACTTACTACATGTTGCGTGATTACCTGTAGACTCATCTACAGTGCTGCAAATGACATTGTGTCCTTTTTTTCCTTGGCTAATATTCCGTCTGTACATGTACCAGTTCTTCTTTGTCCACTCATCTGTTGATGGACTTTTTGGTTGCTTCCATGTCTTGGCTATTGTAATACTGCAGCAATGCACATTTGCCTGCCTGTGTCTTTCCAATTCTGTCTTCTTACGTTATAGGCCCAGGAGTGGGCCTGCTGGATCTTATGGTAGCCAAATGTTTACCTTATAACGGCACCTCCATTCTGTTCTCATTAGTGGCTCTTACCAGGTTACGTCCCACTTCAAGGTGAGGGTACGCACTTCTCCACAACACCTTCAGCATTTATTGTTTGTAGTTTTTTTGCTGATGTTTATTCTGACTAGTGTGAGCTGATACCTCTTTGTGGTTGGATTTGCATGCGTCTCATAATCCCTTGAAATTGAGCTTTCTGGCATGTCCTTTTTTCCTTGAAACTGTGAGTACAGCCTAGCTCTTCAAATTGTTTTCTTGAAGTATGTGTGACATTTTGAACTATTTTGGCCATTACTTCCCTCAAGACACTTTGAGGGCAGGTTTCATTTACAGCCCTCCAGTACTGGTGCATAGGAAGTGACCCTTAACACAGGTTTTAAAGCTGCTGTTGCAGGTAACGGCCAGAGGGCGGCAGCATTTCTGCTTTTCCCAATCTGGTAACTAGGGTATCTGACCTTCCTGCCAGCGTTGGTCCTCGGTTATAAATTAGAGGGGAATGTGCCCGGATAAACCCCCAAAACCTGATGTCTCCTTACTTATCTTTGTTTTTTAAAATGAATTTTTATTTTTTTATTGGAGTCATATTCTGCTGTGTACGTGGACCACTTCTTCTTTGTGAATTCCTCTGTTGATGGACATTTTCATTGCTTCCAAGTGTTGGCTATGGTAAATATTGCTGGAGTGCAGGATTGCCGGCCTGTTTCTTTATTATTATTATTAATTTTTGTGGTACGTGGGCTTCTCACTGCCGTGGCCCCTCCCGTTGCAGAGCACAGGCTCCAGACACGCAGGCCCAGCAGCCATAGCTCATGGGACTAGCCGCTCCGCAGCATGTGGGTTCTTCCCGGACCGGGGCACGAACCCGTGTCCCCTGCATCGGCAGGCGGACTCTCAACCACTGCGCCACCAGTGAAGCCCAGCCTGTGACCTTTTGATTCACATCCTCTCAGGCGATAGGCCCAGAAGTGGGTATGCTTGATTGAATGGTAGCTCAATATTTACCTTTTCAAGGCACCTCCTTTGTGTTTTCATTACTGGCTCTTACCATGTTCCACGTTGAACCAAGGGTAGGCATTTCTCCACAACCCCTTCAGCATTTATTATTTGCAGAATTTTTGCTGATTGCCCTTCTGACTGGTGTGAGCTGATAGGTTTTCGTAATTTGGATTTGCATGTGTTTAATTATTCCTAATGTTCAGCATTTTCCACACCGTTTTAAATTTCTGTTAAACAAACAACCAAAACAAACGGTGAGTACAATAGACCGGTTGAAATTGCCTTCTTGAAAGGTGGCCCTCTTTTGAATTTCTCGGTCTATTTTCGACCCCAGGTTTCTTTTTTGAGGGCGGGTGTCATTTACAGGCCTGCAATGAGTGTGAATATTTAGTGACCATTAGCCCTGGGCTTAAAGCTGCTGTTGTGGGAAACGGCCACAAGGCGGCAGCATTTCTCCATTCCCAAATCTGGTTACTAGGGCAGCAGAGCCTTTCTGGAAGTCCTGTTCCTAGGTTGTAAATTACAATGGAATGCGCCAGGAAAAACCCCCATAAGTTTATGTCACATTAATTCATGTTTTAATTTTTTATCGCGGTAATGATTAGAATATTGTTTGTCCTAGGTGTACACAATCTGGTTCATTTGTACATTACATATACATGTTCACGTACAGATCCACTTCCCATGTAAATTATTGCAGAGTGTTCCATAGACCTCCCTTGCTATATGTTCGGTCTTTTTGATATACGTATTTAATAGGTATCTGTACACGTATGGTAAGTGTACTCTTAATTTTTCCATTCCCCCCACCTTTCTTTTTAGATAAGCATAGTTTGTTTTCTAAGTCTGTGAGTGTCTTTCTCTGTGGAAATATGTTCATTTGTGTCAGTTCTTAGATAACGCCTATAAGTGGTATCATAAGATATGTCTTTTGCTTTCCGACTTACCTCATGTTCTGTGATTATCTCTAGGCTCATCTATGGTGCCTCAAAGAGAAGTGTTTCATTGTTTTCCATGGCTAATATTCCATTGTGTACATGGACTACTTCTTCTTTATCCATTCATTCGTTTTATGGACATTTTGGTTGCTTCCGTGCCTTGGCTATTGTGAAAGTTCCTGCAGTGCAGCTGTTGAAGCCTGTGCCTTCTCGACTCTGGACTTCTCAGGTGAGAGGCTCATCGGTGGGCCTGCTGAATGGAATGGTGGCTCAAGTTTTACTTTTAAACGCAGCTCCTTTCTGTTCTCAGTATTGGCTGTTACCACTTTACATCTCACCAGCAGCTAGAGGGTACACAGTTCTCTAAATCCCCTTCAGCATTTATTGTTTGTAAACTTTTTGCTGATGGTAGTTGACATGTGTGAGTTGAAACCGTTTTGGAGGTTAGATTTTCATGAGTCTAATGATTCCTGATGTTGAGCTTTTATCCATTTTCCTCATTGTTGAAAAAGAGTGAGTAAAACTTTCCCCTCCATACTATCTCCTTGAAAATTTTGCCAGTTTTGAATTTTTTTGGCCATTCCCTACCTCAGGACATTTTTTGACGGCAGGTGTCCTTTAGAGCCCCGAGTCCCTGTGAACGTTAAGTGACCATTAGCTGTGGGTTTAAAGCTGCCCTTGTGGGAAACGGCCACAAGGCGGCAGCATTTCTTCATTTCCAACTCTGGGATTTGGGGCAACAGAGCTTTCCTGGAAATCATGTTAGAACACTGCAAATTAGAGTGGAATGTGCCAGCGCAAACCCCCAAGAGCTTATATCTCCTAAATTGTTGTTTGCTTTTGAAATTTAATTTTTATGAATGATCAGAGCAAATTTGATAAAAATGTAGATTCTCCTGGGTGTACAGTTTCTGGTTCATCCTATCAATGTATCTGTCTATTCCTCTTTGGATCCTTTCCCATGTATGTTATTATAGAGTGTTGAGTAGACCTCTCTTTGTATTCCATAGGTATTTTGTGATTATATATATATATATATATATATATCATATGCCTTAGTACATGTCTGTTGAACCCCATAACCTAATTCATACATTCCCTACACCTTTCCATTTGGTTATACATAATTTGGTTTTCTGAATCTATGCGTGTCCTTCTCTTGGAAATTATTGCATGGGTATCAAGTTTTAGGTAACACGTATAAGTGATGTCATAGGATATCTGTCTTTCGGTTTCTTTCTTCAAGTTGGGTGATTATCTCTAGATCCTTCTGTAGTGGTGGCAACGGCACTGTTCCATGCTTTTTCATGGCTAATATTCCATTGTGTACATGGACGACTTCTTCTTGGTACATTTTTCTGTTGGTGGACATTTTGGTTTCCTCCAGGTCTTGGCTATGGTACATGTTGCTGAATTGAAGGCCTGGCAGGCTGTGTCTTTTTGATTCTGGTCTACTCAGGTGATAGGCCCATCAGTGGGCCTACCAGATCACATGGTAGCTCAATTTTTACCTTGAAACGCACCTCCGTTCTGTTCTCACTACTGGCTCTTACCAGGTTACATCCCACCAGCAGCTAAAGGGTATGCAGTTCTCTAAAACCCCTTCAGCACTTATTTTTTGTAGAGTTTTCTTGCTGATGATCATTCTGACGGCTGTGAGGTGAACGTTTTGGTACACTGGATTTGCATGGCTTTATTAATTCCTGATGTTCAGCCTTTTTCCATTCCCGTTTTTTTAACGAAAGAAAGAAAGAAAGAAAGAAAGAAAAAGAATCATAAGACAAATGTGCATAAAATATGCCTCTTGAAACTGTCGTTTTGAAATGTGGACGTCTTTCGAATTTTTTGGTCGATATACGGCCCCAGGATTTGTTTTCAGGGCAGGTGTCATTTACACGCCTGCAATTATTTTGAATATCAACTGACCATTAGCACTGGGTTAAAAGCTGCTGTTGTGTGAAACGGCCACAAGGTGGCAGCAGCTGTCCTTTACTAAATCTGGTTACTAGGGCAACAGAACGTCAATGGAAGTCGTGTTCTAGGTTGTAATTTAGAATGGAATTTGCCAGGAAAAAGCCCCTTAAGTTTATGTCCCTACTTCTTGTTCGTTTCTTTAATTGAATTTATATTTTTTATCACAGCAAGTTTGATTACAATGCTTTGCTTGTTCTAGGTGTGCAAGATGTGGTTCTTTTACACATATACCTATGTCTATTCTTCCTGGGATCCTTTTCCCATGTACGTTATGAGAGAATGTTGAGTAGTCTTCTCTTGGTATTCCGTAGGTTTTTGGTGATTATATATTTCACCTGTGTTTGTATGAGTCTCTTAACCCCAATGACCGAATGTATCGAATCCTCACACCTTTCCATTGGTAAACCATAAGTTTGTTTAATGAATCTGTGATTGCCCTTCTCTGTGGAAATATCTTCACTGGTATCAATTTTTAGGCAACACCTATAAGTGATACCATACAATATGTGTCTTTCTCTTTCTGACTTACTACATGTTGCGTGATTACCTGTAGACTCATCTACAGTGCTGCAAATGACATTGTGTCCTTTTTTTCCTTGGCTAATATTCCGTCTGTACATGTACCAGTTCTTCTTTGTCCACTCATCTGTTGATGGACTTTTTGGTTGCTTCCATGTCTTGGCTATTGTAATACTGCAGCAATGCACATTTGCCTGCCTGTGTCTTTCCAATTCTGTCTTCTTACGTTATAGGCCCAGGAGTGGGCCTGCTGGATCTTATGGTAGCCAAATGTTTACCTTATAACGGCACCTCCATTCTGTTCTCATTAGTGGCTCTTACCAGGTTACGTCCCACTTCAAGGTGAGGGTACGCACTTCTCCACAACACCTTCAGCATTTATTGTTTGTAGTTTTTTTGCTGATGTTTATTCTGACTAGTGTGAGCTGATACCTCTTTGTGGTTGGATTTGCATGCGTCTCATAATCCCTTGAAATTGAGCTTTCTGGCATGTCCTTTTTTCCTTGAAACTGTGAGTACAGCCTAGCTCTTCAAATTGTTTTCTTGAAGTATGTGTGACATTTTGAACTATTTTGGCCATTACTTCCCTCAAGACACTTTGAGGGCAGGTTTCATTTACAGCCCTCCAGTACTGGTGCATAGGAAGTGACCCTTAACACAGGTTTTAAAGCTGCTGTTGCAGGTAACGGCCAGAGGGCGGCAGCATTTCTGCTTTTCCCAATCTGGTAACTAGGGTATCTGACCTTCCTGCCAGCGTTGGTCCTCGGTTATAAATTAGAGGGGAATGTGCCCGGATAAACCCCCAAAACCTGATGTCTCCTTACTTATCTTTGTTTTTTAAAATGAATTTTTATTTTTTTATTGGAGTCATATTCTGCTGTGTACGTGGACCACTTCTTCTTTGTGAATTCCTCTGTTGATGGACATTTTCATTGCTTCCAAGTGTTGGCTATGGTAAATATTGCTGGAGTGCAGGATTGCCGGCCTGTTTCTTTATTATTATTATTAATTTTTGTGGTACGTGGGCTTCTCACTGCCGTGGCCCCTCCCGTTGCAGAGCACAGGCTCCAGACACGCAGGCCCAGCAGCCATAGCTCATGGGACTAGCCGCTCCGCAGCATGTGGGTTCTTCCCGGACCGGGGCACGAACCCGTGTCCCCTGCATCGGCAGGCGGACTCTCAACCACTGCGCCACCAGTGAAGCCCAGCCTGTGACCTTTTGATTCACATCCTCTCAGGCGATAGGCCCAGAAGTGGGTATGCTTGATTGAATGGTAGCTCAATATTTACCTTTTCAAGGCACCTCCTTTGTGTTTTCATTACTGGCTCTTACCATGTTCCACGTTGAACCAAGGGTAGGCATTTCTCCACAACCCCTTCAGCATTTATTATTTGCAGAATTTTTGCTGATTGCCCTTCTGACTGGTGTGAGCTGATAGGTTTTCGTAATTTGGATTTGCATGTGTTTAATTATTCCTAATGTTCAGCATTTTCCACACCGTTTTAAATTTCTGTTAAACAAACAACCAAAACAAACGGTGAGTACAATAGACCGGTTGAAATTGCCTTCTTGAAAGGTGGCCCTCTTTTGAATTTCTCGGTCTATTTTCGACCCCAGGTTTCTTTTTTGAGGGCGGGTGTCATTTACAGGCCTGCAATGAGTGTGAATATTTAGTGACCATTAGCCCTGGGCTTAAAGCTGCTGTTGTGGGAAACGGCCACAAGGCGGCAGCATTTCTCCATTCCCAAATCTGGTTACTAGGGCAGCAGAGCCTTTCTGGAAGTCCTGTTCCTAGGTTGTAAATTACAATGGAATGTGCCAGGAAAAACCCCCATAAGTTTATGTCACATTAATTCATGTTTTAATTTTTTATCGCGGTAATGATTAGAATATTGTTTGTCCTAGGTGTACACAATCTGGTTCATTTGTACATTACATATACATGTTCTCGTACAGATCCACTTCCCATGTAAATTATTGCAGAGTGTTCCATAGACCTCCCTTGCTATATGTTCGGTCTTTTTGATATACGTATTTAATAGGTATCTGTACACGTATGGTAAGTGTACTCTTAATTTTTCCATTCCCCCCACCTTTCTTTTTAGATAAGCATAGTTTGTTTTCTAAGTCTGTGAGTGTCTTTCTCTGTGGAAATATGTTCATTTGTGTCAGTTCTTAGATAACGCCTATAAGTGGTATCATAAGATATGTCTTTTGCTTTCCGACTTACCTCATGTTCTGTGATTATCTCTAGGCTCATCTATGGTGCCTCAAAGAGAAGTGTTTCATTGTTTTCCATGGCTAATATTCCATTGTGTACATGGACTACTTCTTCTTTATCCATTCATTCGTTTTATGGACATTTTGGTTGCTTCCGTGCCTTGGCTATTGTGAAAGTTCCTGCAGTGCAGCTGTTGAAGCCTGTGCCTTCTCGACTCTGGACTTCTCAGGTGAGAGGCTCATCGGTGGGCCTGCTGAATGGAATGGTGGCTCAAGTTTTACTTTTAAACGCAGCTCCTTTCTGTTCTCAGTATTGGCTGTTACCACTTTACATCTCACCAGCAGCTAGAGGGTACACAGTTCTCTAAATCCCCTTCAGCATTTATTGTTTGTAAACTTTTTGCTGATGGTAGTTGACATGTGTGAGTTGAAACCGTTTTGGAGGTTAGATTTTCATGAGTCTAATGATTCCCGATGTTGAGCTTTTATCCATTTTCCTCATTGTTGAAAAAGAGTGAGTAAAACTTTCCCCTCCATACTATCTCCTTGAAAATTTTGCCAGTTTTGAATTTTTTTGGCCATTCCCTACCTCAGGACATTTTTTGACGGCAGGTGTCCTTTAGAGCCCCGAGTCCTTGTGAACGTTAAGTGACCATTAGCTGTGGGTTTAAAGCCGCCCTTGCGGGAAACGGCCACAAGGCGGCAGCATTTCTTCATTTCCAACTCTGGGATTTGGGGCAACAGAGCTTTCCTGGAAATCATGTTAGAACGCTGCAAATTAGAGTGGAATGTGCCAGCGCAAACCCCCAAGAGCTTATATCTCCTAAATTGTTGTTTGCTTTTGAAATTTAATTTTTATGAATGATCAGAGCAAATTTGATAAAAATGTAGATTCTCCTGGGTGTACAGTTTCTGGTTCATCCTATCAATGTATCTGTCTATTCCTCTTTGGATCCTTTCCCATGTATGTTATTATAGAGTGTTGAGTAGACCTCTCTTTGTATTCCATAGGTATTTTGTGATTATATATATATATATATATATATATATCATATGCCTTAGTACATGTCTGTTGAACCCCATAACCTAATTCATACATTCCCTACACCTTTCCATTTGGTTATACATAATTTGGTTTTCTGAATCTATGCGTGTCCTTCTCTTGGAAATTATTGCATGGGTATCAAGTTTTAGGTAACACGTATAAGTGATGTCATAGGATATCTGTCTTTCGGTTTCTTTCTTCAAGTTGGGTGATTATCTCTAGATCCTTCTGTAGTGGTGGCAACGGCACTGTTCCATGCTTTTTCATGGCTAATATTCCATTGTGTACATGGACGACTTCTTCTTGGTACATTTTTCTGTTGGTGGACATTTTGGTTTCCTCCAGGTCTTGGCTATGGTACATGTTGCTGAATTGAAGGCCTGGCAGGCTGTGTCTTTTTGATTCTGGTCTACTCAGGTGATAGGCCCATCAGTGGGCCTACCAGATCACATGGTAGCTCAATTTTTACCTTGAAACGCACCTCCGTTCTGTTCTCACTACTGGCTCTTACCAGGTTACATCCCACCAGCAGCTAAAGGGTATGCAGTTCTCTAAAACCCCTTCAGCACTTATTTTTTGTAGAGTTTTCTTGCTGATGATCATTCTGACGGCTGTGAGGTGAACGTTTTGGTACACTGGATTTGCATGGCTTTATTAATTCCTGATGTTCAGCCTTTTTCCATTCCCGTTTTTTTAACGAAAGAAAGAAAGAAAGAAAGAAAGAAAGAAAAAGAATCATAAGACAAATGTGCATAAAATATGCCTCTTGAAACTGTCGTTTTGAAATGTGGACGTCTTTCGAATTTTTTGGTCGATATACGGCCCCAGGATTTGTTTTCAGGGCAGGTGTCATTTACACGCCTGCAATTATTTTGAATATCAACTGACCATTAGCACTGGGTTAAAAGCTGCTGTTGTGTGAAACGGCCACAAGGTGGCAGCAGCTGTCCTTTACTAAATCTGGTTACTAGGGCAACAGAACGTCAATGGAAGTCGTGTTCTAGGTTGTAATTTAGAATGGAATTTGCCAGGAAAAAGCCCCTTAAGTTTATGTCCCTACTTCTTGTTCGTTTCTTTAATTGAATTTATATTTTTTATCACAGCAAGTTTGATTACAATGCTTTGCTTGTTCTAGGTGTGCAAGATGTGGTTCTTTTACACATATACCTATGTCTATTCTTCCTGGGATCCTTTTCCCATGTACGTTATGAGAGAATGTTGAGTAGTCTTCTCTTGGTATTCCGTAGGTTTTTGGTGATTATATATTTCACCTGTGTTTGTATGAGTCTCTTAACCCCAATGACCGAATGTATCGAATCCTCACACCTTTCCATTGGTAAACCATAAGTTTGTTTAATGAATCTGTGATTGCCCTTCTCTGTGGAAATATCTTCACTGGTATCAATTTTTAGGCAACACCTATAAGTGATACCATACAATATGTGTCTTTCTCTTTCTGACTTACTACATGTTGCGTGATTACCTGTAGACTCATCTACAGTGCTGCAAATGACATTGTGTCCTTTTTTTCCTTGGCTAATATTCCGTCTGTACATGTACCAGTTCTTCTTTGTCCACTCATCTGTTGATGGACTTTTTGGTTGCTTCCATGTCTTGGCTATTGTAATACTGCAGCAATGCACATTTGCCTGCCTGTGTCTTTCCAATTCTGTCTTCTTACGTTATAGGCCCAGGAGTGGGCCTGCTGGATCTTATGGTAGCCAAATGTTTACCTTATAACGGCACCTCCATTCTGTTCTCATTAGTGGCTCTTACCAGGTTACGTCCCACTTCAAGGTGAGGGTACGCACTTCTCCACAACACCTTCAGCATTTATTGTTTGTAGTTTTTTTGCTGATGTTTATTCTGACTAGTGTGAGCTGATACCTCTTTGTGGTTGGATTTGCATGCGTCTCATAATCCCTTGAAATTGAGCTTTCTGGCATGTCCTTTTTTCCTTGAAACTGTGAGTACAGCCTAGCTCTTCAAATTGTTTTCTTGAAGTATGTGTGACATTTTGAACTATTTTGGCCATTACTTCCCTCAAGACACTTTGAGGGCAGGTTTCATTTACAGCCCTCCAGTACTGGTGCATAGGAAGTGACCCTTAACACAGGTTTTAAAGCTGCTGTTGCAGGTAACGGCCAGAGGGCGGCAGCATTTCTGCTTTTCCCAATCTGGTAACTAGGGTATCTGACCTTCCTGCCAGCGTTGGTCCTCGGTTATAAATTAGAGGGGAATGTGCCCGGATAAACCCCCAAAACCTGATGTCTCCTTACTTATCTTTGTTTTTTAAAATGAATTTTTATTTTTTTATTGGAGTCATATTCTGCTGTGTACGTGGACCACTTCTTCTTTGTGAATTCCTCTGTTGATGGACATTTTCATTGCTTCCAAGTGTTGGCTATGGTAAATATTGCTGGAGTGCAGGATTGCCGGCCTGTTTCTTTATTATTATTATTAATTTTTGTGGTACGTGGGCTTCTCACTGCCGTGGCCCCTCCCGTTGCAGAGCACAGGCTCCAGACACGCAGGCCCAGCAGCCATAGCTCATGGGACTAGCCGCTCCGCAGCATGTGGGTTCTTCCCGGACCGGGGCACGAACCCGTGTCCCCTGCATCGGCAGGCGGACTCTCAACCACTGCGCCACCAGTGAAGCCCAGCCTGTGACCTTTTGATTCACATCCTCTCAGGCGATAGGCCCAGAAGTGGGTATGCTTGATTGAATGGTAGCTCAATATTTACCTTTTCAAGGCACCTCCTTTGTGTTTTCATTACTGGCTCTTACCATGTTCCACGTTGAACCAAGGGTAGGCATTTCTCCACAACCCCTTCAGCATTTATTATTTGCAGAATTTTTGCTGATTGCCCTTCTGACTGGTGTGAGCTGATAGGTTTTCGTAATTTGGATTTGCATGTGTTTAATTATTCCTAATGTTCAGCATTTTCCACACCGTTTTAAATTTCTGTTAAACAAACAACCAAAACAAACGGTGAGTACAATAGACCGGTTGAAATTGCCTTCTTGAAAGGTGGCCCTCTTTTGAATTTCTCGGTCTATTTTCGACCCCAGGTTTCTTTTTTGAGGGCGGGTGTCATTTACAGGCCTGCAATGAGTGTGAATATTTAGTGACCATTAGCCCTGGGCTTAAAGCTGCTGTTGTGGGAAACGGCCACAAGGCGGCAGCATTTCTCCATTCCCAAATCTGGTTACTAGGGCAGCAGAGCCTTTCTGGAAGTCCTGTTCCTAGGTTGTAAATTACAATGGAATGTGCCAGGAAAAACCCCCATAAGTTTATGTCACATTAATTCATGTTTTAATTTTTTATCGCGGTAATGATTAGAATATTGTTTGTCCTAGGTGTACACAATCTGGTTCATTTGTACATTACATATACATGTTCACGTACAGATCCACTTCCCATGTAAATTATTGCAGAGTGTTCCATAGACCTCCCTTGCTATATGTTCGGTCTTTTTGATATACGTATTTAATAGGTATCTGTACACGTATGGTAAGTGTACTCTTAATTTTTCCATTCCCCCCACCTTTCTTTTTAGATAAGCATAGTTTGTTTTCTAAGTCTGTGAGTGTCTTTCTCTGTGGAAATATGTTCATTTGTGTCAGTTCTTAGATAACGCCTATAAGTGGTATCATAAGATATGTCTTTTGCTTTCCGACTTACCTCATGTTCTGTGATTATCTCTAGGCTCATCTATGGTGCCTCAAAGAGAAGTGTTTCATTGTTTTCCATGGCTAATATTCCATTGTGTACATGGACTACTTCTTCTTTATCCATTCATTCGTTTTATGGACATTTTGGTTGCTTCCGTGCCTTGGCTATTGTGAAAGTTCCTGCAGTGCAGCTGTTGAAGCCTGTGCCTTCTCGACTCTGGACTTCTCAGGTGAGAGGCTCATCGGTGGGCCTGCTGAATGGAATGGTGGCTCAAGTTTTACTTTTAAACGCAGCTCCTTTCTGTTCTCAGTATTGGCTGTTACCACTTTACATCTCACCAGCAGCTAGAGGGTACACAGTTCTCTAAATCCCCTTCAGCATTTATTGTTTGTAAACTTTTTGCTGACGGTAGTTGACATGTGTGAGTTGAAACCGTTTTGGAGGTTAGATTTTCATGAGTCTAATGATTCCCGATGTTGAGCTTTTATCCATTTTCCTCATTGTTGAAAAAGAGTGAGTAAAACTTTCCCCTCCATACTATCTCCTTGAAAATTTTGCCAGTTTTGAATTTTTTTGGCCATTCCCTACCTCAGGACATTTTTTGACGGCAGGTGTCCTTTAGAGCCCCGAGTCCCTGTGAACGTTAAGTGACCATTAGCTGTGGGTTTAAAGCCGCCCTTGTGGGAAACGGCCACAAGGCGGCAGCATTTCTTCATTTCCAACTCTGGGATTTGGGGCAACAGAGCTTTCCTGGAAATCATGTTAGAACGCTGCAAATTAGAGTGGAATGTGCCAGCGCAAACCCCCAAGAGCTTATATCTCCTAAATTGTTGTTTGCTTTTGAAATTTAATTTTTATGAATGATCAGAGCAAATTTGATAAAAATGTAGATTCTCCTGGGTGTACAGTTTCTGGTTCATCCTATCAATGTATCTGTCTATTCCTCTTTGGATCCTTTCCCATGTATGTTATTATAGAGTGTTGAGTAGACCTCTCTTTGTATTCCATAGGTATTTTGTGATTATATATATATATATATATATATATATATCATATGCCTTAGTACATGTCTGTTGAACCCCATAACCTAATTCATACATTCCCTACACCTTTCCATTTGGTTATACATAATTTGGTTTTCTGAATCTATGCGTGTCCTTCTCTTGGAAATTATTGCATGGGTATCAAGTTTTAGGTAACACGTATAAGTGATGTCATAGGATATCTGTCTTTCGGTTTCTTTCTTCAAGTTGGGTGATTATCTCTAGATCCTTCTGTAGTGGTGGCAACGGCACTGTTCCATGCTTTTTCATGGCTAATATTCCATTGTGTACATGGACGACTTCTTCTTGGTACATTTTTCTGTTGGTGGACATTTTGGTTTCCTCCAGGTCTTGGCTATGGTACATGTTGCTGAATTGAAGGCCTGGCAGGCTGTGTCTTTTTGATTCTGGTCTACTCAGGTGATAGGCCCATCAGTGGGCCTACCAGATCACATGGTAGCTCAATTTTTACCTTGAAACGCACCTCCGTTCTGTTCTCACTACTGGCTCTTACCAGGTTACATCCCACCAGCAGCTAAAGGGTATGCAGTTCTCTAAAACCCCTTCAGCACTTATTTTTTGTAGAGTTTTCTTGCTGATGATCATTCTGACGGCTGTGAGGTGAACGTTTTGGTACACTGGATTTGCATGGCTTTATTAATTCCTGATGTTCAGCCTTTTTCCATTCCCGTTTTTTTAACGAAAGAAAGAAAGAAAGAAAGAAAGAAAAAGAATCATAAGACAAATGTGCATAAAATATGCCTCTTGAAACTGTCGTTTTGAAATGTGGACGTCTTTCGAATTTTTTGGTCGATATACGGCCCCAGGATTTGTTTTCAGGGCAGGTGTCATTTACACGCCTGCAATTATTTTGAATATCAACTGACCATTAGCACTGGGTTAAAAGCTGCTGTTGTGTGAAACGGCCACAAGGTGGCAGCAGCTGTCCTTTACTAAATCTGGTTACTAGGGCAACAGAACGTCAATGGAAGTCGTGTTCTAGGTTGTAATTTAGAATGGAATTTGCCAGGAAAAAGCCCCTTAAGTTTATGTCCCTACTTCTTGTTCGTTTCTTTAATTGAATTTATATTTTTTATCACAGCAAGTTTGATTACAATGCTTTGCTTGTTCTAGGTGTGCAAGATGTGGTTCTTTTACACATATACCTATGTCTATTCTTCCTGGGATCCTTTTCCCATGTACGTTATGAGAGAATGTTGAGTAGTCTTCTCTTGGTATTCCGTAGGTTTTTGGTGATTATATATTTCACCTGTGTTTGTATGAGTCTCTTAACCCCAATGACCGAATGTATCGAATCCTCACACCTTTCCATTGGTAAACCATAAGTTTGTTTAATGAATCTGTGATTGCCCTTCTCTGTGGAAATATCTTCACTGGTATCAATTTTTAGGCAACACCTATAAGTGATACCATACAATATGTGTCTTTCTCTTTCTGACTTACTACATGTTGCGTGATTACCTGTAGACTCATCTACAGTGCTGCAAATGACATTGTGTCCTTTTTTTCCTTGGCTAATATTCCGTCTGTACATGTACCAGTTCTTCTTTGTCCACTCATCTGTTGATGGACTTTTTGGTTGCTTCCATGTCTTGGCTATTGTAATACTGCAGCAATGCACATTTGCCTGCCTGTGTCTTTCCAATTCTGTCTTCTTACGTTATAGGCCCAGGAGTGGGCCTGCTGGATCTTATGGTAGCCAAATGTTTACCTTATAACGGCACCTCCATTCTGTTCTCATTAGTGGCTCTTACCAGGTTACGTCCCACTTCAAGGTGAGGGTACGCACTTCTCCACAACACCTTCAGCATTTATTGTTTGTAGTTTTTTTGCTGATGTTTATTCTGACTAGTGTGAGCTGATACCTCTTTGTGGTTGGATTTGCATGCGTCTCATAATCCCTTGAAATTGAGCTTTCTGGCATGTCCTTTTTTCCTTGAAACTGTGAGTACAGCCTAGCTCTTCAAATTGTTTTCTTGAAGTATGTGTGACATTTTGAACTATTTTGGCCATTACTTCCCTCAAGACACTTTGAGGGCAGGTTTCATTTACAGCCCTCCAGTACTGGTGCATAGGAAGTGACCCTTAACACAGGTTTTAAAGCTGCTGTTGCAGGTAACGGCCAGAGGGCGGCAGCATTTCTGCTTTTCCCAATCTGGTAACTAGGGTATCTGACCTTCCTGCCAGCGTTGGTCCTCGGTTATAAATTAGAGGGGAATGTGCCCGGATAAACCCCCAAAACCTGATGTCTCCTTACTTATCTTTGTTTTTTAAAATGAATTTTTATTTTTTTATTGGAGTCATATTCCGGTGTGTACGTGGACCACTTCTTCTTTGTGAATTCCTCTGTTGATGGACATTTTCATTGCTTCCAAGTGTTGGCTATGGTAAATATTGCTGGAGTGCAGGATTGCCGGCCTGTTTCTTTATTATTATTATTAATTTTTGTGGTACGTGGGCTTCTCACTGCCGTGGCCCCTCCCGTTGCAGAGCACAGGCTCCAGACACGCAGGCCCAGCAGCCATAGCTCATGGGACTAGCCGCTCCGCAGCATGTGGGTTCTTCCCGGACCGGGGCACGAACCCGTGTCCCCTGCATCGGCAGGCGGACTCTCAACCACTGCGCCACCAGTGAAGCCCAGCCTGTGACCTTTTGATTCACATCCTCTCAGGCGATAGGCCCAGAAGTGGGTATGCTTGATTGAATGGTAGCTCAATATTTACCTTTTCAAGGCACCTCCTTTGTGTTTTCATTACTGGCTCTTACCATGTTCCACGTTGAACCAAGGGTAGGCATTTCTCCACAACCCCTTCAGCATTTATTATTTGCAGAATTTTTGCTGATTGCCCTTCTGACTGGTGTGAGCTGATAGGTTTTCGTAATTTGGATTTGCATGTGTTTAATTATTCCTAATGTTCAGCATTTTCCACACCGTTTTAAATTTCTGTTAAACAAACAACCAAAACAAACGGTGAGTACAATAGACCGGTTGAAATTGCCTTCTTGAAAGGTGGCCCTCTTTTGAATTTCTCGGTCTATTTTCGACCCCAGGTTTCTTTTTTGAGGGCGGGTGTCATTTACAGGCCTGCAATGAGTGTGAATATTTAGTGACCATTAGCCCTGGGCTTAAAGCTGCTGTTGTGGGAAACGGCCACAAGGCGGCAGCATTTCTCCATTCCCAAATCTGGTTACTAGGGCAGCAGAGCCTTTCTGGAAGTCCTGTTCCTAGGTTGTAAATTACAATGGAATGCGCCAGGAAAAACCCCCATAAGTTTATGTCACATTAATTCATGTTTTAATTTTTTATCGCGGTAATGATTAGAATATTGTTTGTCCTAGGTGTACACAATCTGGTTCATTTGTACATTACATATACATGTTCACGTACAGATCCACTTCCCATGTAAATTATTGCAGAGTGTTCCATAGACCTCCCTTGCTATATGTTCGGTCTTTTTGATATACGTATTTAATAGGTATCTGTACACGTATGGTAAGTGTACTCTTAATTTTTCCATTCCCCCCACCTTTCTTTTTAGATAAGCATAGTTTGTTTTCTAAGTCTGTGAGTGTCTTTCTCTGTGGAAATATGTTCATTTGTGTCAGTTCTTAGATAACGCCTATAAGTGGTATCATAAGATATGTCTTTTGCTTTCCGACTTACCTCATGTTCTGTGATTATCTCTAGGCTCATCTATGGTGCCTCAAAGAGAAGTGTTTCATTGTTTTCCATGGCTAATATTCCATTGTGTACATGGACTACTTCTTCTTTATCCATTCATTCGTTTTATGGACATTTTGGTTGCTTCCGTGCCTTGGCTATTGTGAAAGTTCCTGCAGTGCAGCTGTTGAAGCCTGTGCCTTCTCGACTCTGGACTTCTCAGGTGAGAGGCTCATCGGTGGGCCTGCTGAATGGAATGGTGGCTCAAGTTTTACTTTTAAACGCAGCTCCTTTCTGTTCTCAGTATTGGCTGTTACCACTTTACATCTCACCAGCAGCTAGAGGGTACACAGTTCTCTAAATCCCCTTCAGCATTTATTGTTTGTAAACTTTTTGCTGATGGTAGTTGACATGTGTGAGTTGAAACCGTTTTGGAGGTTAGATTTTCATGAGTCTAATGATTCCTGATGTTGAGCTTTTATCCATTTTCCTCATTGTTGAAAAAGAGTGAGTAAAACTTTCCCCTCCATACTATCTCCTTGAAAATTTTGCCAGTTTTGAATTTTTTTGGCCATTCCCTACCTCAGGACATTTTTTGACGGCAGGTGTCCTTTAGAGCCCCGAGTCCCTGTGAACGTTAAGTGACCATTAGCTGTGGGTTTAAAGCTGCCCTTGTGGGAAACGGCCACAAGGCGGCAGCATTTCTTCATTTCCAACTCTGGGATTTGGGGCAACAGAGCTTTCCTGGAAATCATGTTAGAACGCTGCAAATTAGAGTGGAATGTGCCAGCGCAAACCCCCAAGAGCTTATATCTCCTAAATTGTTGTTTGCTTTTGAAATTTAATTTTTATGAATGATCAGAGCAAATTTGATAAAAATGTAGATTCTCCTGGGTGTACAGTTTCTGGTTCATCCTATCAATGTATCTGTCTATTCCTCTTTGGATCCTTTCCCATGTATGTTATTATAGAGTGTTGAGTAGACCTCTCTTTGTATTCCATAGGTATTTTGTGATTATATATATATATATATATATATATCATATGCCTTAGTACATGTCTGTTGAACCCCATAACCTAATTCATACATTCCCTACACCTTTCCATTTGGTTATACATAATTTGGTTTTCTGAATCTATGCGTGTCCTTCTCTTGGAAATTATTGCATGGGTATCAAGTTTTAGGTAACACGTATAAGTGATGTCATAGGATATCTGTCTTTCGGTTTCTTTCTTCAAGTTGGGTGATTATCTCTAGATCCTTCTGTAGTGGTGGCAACGGCACTGTTCCATGCTTTTTCATGGCTAATATTCCATTGTGTACATGGACGACTTCTTCTTGGTACATTTTTCTGTTGGTGGACATTTTGGTTTCCTCCAGGTCTTGGCTATGGTACATGTTGCTGAATTGAAGGCCTGGCAGGCTGTGTCTTTTTGATTCTGGTCTACTCAGGTGATAGGCCCATCAGTGGGCCTACCAGATCACATGGTAGCTCAATTTTTACCTTGAAACGCACCTCCGTTCTGTTCTCACTACTGGCTCTTACCAGGTTACATCCCACCAGCAGCTAAAGGGTATGCAGTTCTCTAAAACCCCTTCAGCACTTATTTTTTGTAGAGTTTTCTTGCTGATGATCATTCTGACGGCTGTGAGGTGAACGTTTTGGTACACTGGATTTGCATGGCTTTATTAATTCCTGATGTTCAGCCTTTTTCCATTCCCGTTTTTTTAACGAAAGAAAGAAAGAAAGAAAGAAAGAAAGAAAGAAAAAGAATCATAAGACAAATGTGCATAAAATATGCCTCTTGAAACTGTCGTTTTGAAATGTGGACGTCTTTCGAATTTTTTGGTCGATATACGGCCCCAGGATTTGTTTTCAGGGCAGGTGTCATTTACACGCCTGCAATTATTTTGAATATCAACTGACCATTAGCACTGGGTTAAAAGCTGCTGTTGTGTGAAACGGCCACAAGGTGGCAGCAGCTGTCCTTTACTAAATCTGGTTACTAGGGCAACAGAACGTCAATGGAAGTCGTGTTCTAGGTTGTAATTTAGAATGGAATTTGCCAGGAAAAAGCCCCTTAAGTTTATGTCCCTACTTCTTGTTCGTTTCTTTAATTGAATTTATATTTTTTATCACAGCAAGTTTGATTACAATGCTTTGCTTGTTCTAGGTGTGCAAGATGTGGTTCTTTTACACATATACCTATGTCTATTCTTCCTGGGATCCTTTTCCCATGTACGTTATGAGAGAATGTTGAGTAGTCTTCTCTTGGTATTCCGTAGGTTTTTGGTGATTATATATTTCACCTGTGTTTGTATGAGTCTCTTAACCCCAATGACCGAATGTATCGAATCCTCACACCTTTCCATTGGTAAACCATAAGTTTGTTTAATGAATCTGTGATTGCCCTTCTCTGTGGAAATATCTTCACTGGTATCAATTTTTAGGCAACACCTATAAGTGATACCATACAATATGTGTCTTTCTCTTTCTGACTTACTACATGTTGCGTGATTACCTGTAGACTCATCTACAGTGCTGCAAATGACATTGTGTCCTTTTTTTCCTTGGCTAATATTCCGTCTGTACATGTACCAGTTCTTCTTTGTCCACTCATCTGTTGATGGACTTTTTGGTTGCTTCCATGTCTTGGCTATTGTAATACTGCAGCAATGCACATTTGCCTGCCTGTGTCTTTCCAATTCTGTCTTCTTACGTTATAGGCCCAGGAGTGGGCCTGCTGGATCTTATGGTAGCCAAATGTTTACCTTATAACGGCACCTCCATTCTGTTCTCATTAGTGGCTCTTACCAGGTTACGTCCCACTTCAAGGTGAGGGTACGCACTTCTCCACAACACCTTCAGCATTTATTGTTTGTAGTTTTTTTGCTGATGTTTATTCTGACTAGTGTGAGCTGATACCTCTTTGTGGTTGGATTTGCATGCGTCTCATAATCCCTTGAAATTGAGCTTTCTGGCATGTCCTTTTTTCCTTGAAACTGTGAGTACAGCCTAGCTCTTCAAATTGTTTTCTTGAAGTATGTGTGACATTTTGAACTATTTTGGCCATTACTTCCCTCAAGACACTTTGAGGGCAGGTTTCATTTACAGCCCTCCAGTACTGGTGCATAGGAAGTGACCCTTAACACAGGTTTTAAAGCTGCTGTTGCAGGTAACGGCCAGAGGGCGGCAGCATTTCTGCTTTTCCCAATCTGGTAACTAGGGTATCTGACCTTCCTGCCAGCGTTGGTCCTCGGTTATAAATTAGAGGGGAATGTGCCCGGATAAACCCCCAAAACCTGATGTCTCCTTACTTATCTTTGTTTTTTAAAATGAATTTTTATTTTTTTATTGGAGTCATATTCCGGTGTGTACGTGGACCACTTCTTCTTTGTGAATTCCTCTGTTGATGGACATTTTCATTGCTTCCAAGTGTTGGCTATGGTAAATATTGCTGGAGTGCAGGATTGCCGGCCTGTTTCTTTATTATTATTATTAATTTTTGTGGTACGTGGGCTTCTCACTGCCGTGGCCCCTCCCGTTGCAGAGCACAGGCTCCAGACACGCAGGCCCAGCAGCCATAGCTCATGGGACTAGCCGCTCCGCAGCATGTGGGTTCTTCCCGGACCGGGGCACGAACCCGTGTCCCCTGCATCGGCAGGCGGACTCTCAACCACTGCGCCACCAGTGAAGCCCAGCCTGTGACCTTTTGATTCACATCCTCTCAGGCGATAGGCCCAGAAGTGGGTATGCTTGATTGAATGGTAGCTCAATATTTACCTTTTCAAGGCACCTCCTTTGTGTTTTCATTACTGGCTCTTACCATGTTCCACGTTGAACCAAGGGTAGGCATTTCTCCACAACCCCTTCAGCATTTATTATTTGCAGAATTTTTGCTGATTGCCCTTCTGACTGGTGTGAGCTGATAGGTTTTCGTAATTTGGATTTGCATGTGTTTAATTATTCCTAATGTTCAGCATTTTCCACACCGTTTTAAATTTCTGTTAAACAAACAACCAAAACAAACGGTGAGTACAATAGACCGGTTGAAATTGCCTTCTTGAAAGGTGGCCCTCTTTTGAATTTCTCGGTCTATTTTCGACCCCAGGTTTCTTTTTTGAGGGCGGGTGTCATTTACAGGCCTGCAATGAGTGTGAATATTTAGTGACCATTAGCCCTGGGCTTAAAGCTGCTGTTGTGGGAAACGGCCACAAGGCGGCAGCATTTCTCCATTCCCAAATCTGGTTACTAGGGCAGCAGAGCCTTTCTGGAAGTCCTGTTCCTAGGTTGTAAATTACAATGGAATGCGCCAGGAAAAACCCCCATAAGTTTATGTCACATTAATTCATGTTTTAATTTTTTATCGCGGTAATGATTAGAATATTGTTTGTCCTAGGTGTACACAATCTGGTTCATTTGTACATTACATATACATGTTCACGTACAGATCCACTTCCCATGTAAATTATTGCAGAGTGTTCCATAGACCTCCCTTGCTATATGTTCGGTCTTTTTGATATACGTATTTAATAGGTATCTGTACACGTATGGTAAGTGTACTCTTAATTTTTCCATTCCCCCCACCTTTCTTTTTAGATAAGCATAGTTTGTTTTCTAAGTCTGTGAGTGTCTTTCTCTGTGGAAATATGTTCATTTGTGTCAGTTCTTAGATAACGCCTATAAGTGGTATCATAAGATATGTCTTTTGCTTTCCGACTTACCTCATGTTCTGTGATTATCTCTAGGCTCATCTATGGTGCCTCAAAGAGAAGTGTTTCATTGTTTTCCATGGCTAATATTCCATTGTGTACATGGACTACTTCTTCTTTATCCATTCATTCGTTTTATGGACATTTTGGTTGCTTCCGTGCCTTGGCTATTGTGAAAGTTCCTGCAGTGCAGCTGTTGAAGCCTGTGCCTTCTCGACTCTGGACTTCTCAGGTGAGAGGCTCATCGGTGGGCCTGCTGAATGGAATGGTGGCTCAAGTTTTACTTTTAAACGCAGCTCCTTTCTGTTCTCAGTATTGGCTGTTACCACTTTACATCTCACCAGCAGCTAGAGGGTACACAGTTCTCTAAATCCCCTTCAGCATTTATTGTTTGTAAACTTTTTGCTGATGGTAGTTGACATGTGTGAGTTGAAACCGTTTTGGAGGTTAGATTTTCATGAGTCTAATGATTCCTGATGTTGAGCTTTTATCCATTTTCCTCATTGTTGAAAAAGAGTGAGTAAAACTTTCCCCTCCATACTATCTCCTTGAAAATTTTGCCAGTTTTGAATTTTTTTGGCCATTCCCTACCTCAGGACATTTTTTGACGGCAGGTGTCCTTTAGAGCCCCGAGTCCCTGTGAACGTTAAGTGACCATTAGCTGTGGGTTTAAAGCTGCCCTTGTGGGAAACGGCCACAAGGCGGCAGCATTTCTTCATTTCCAACTCTGGGATTTGGGGCAACAGAGCTTTCCTGGAAATCATGTTAGAACGCTGCAAATTAGAGTGGAATGTGCCAGCGCAAACCCCCAAGAGCTTATATCTCCTAAATTGTTGTTTGCTTTTGAAATTTAATTTTTATGAATGATCAGAGCAAATTTGATAAAAATGTAGATTCTCCTGGGTGTACAGTTTCTGGTTCATCCTATCAATGTATCTGTCTATTCCTCTTTGGATCCTTTCCCATGTATGTTATTATAGAGTGTTGAGTAGACCTCTCTTTGTATTCCATAGGTATTTTGTGATTATATATATATATATATATATATCATATGCCTTAGTACATGTCTGTTGAACCCCATAACCTAATTCATACATTCCCTACACCTTTCCATTTGGTTATACATAATTTGGTTTTCTGAATCTATGCGTGTCCTTCTCTTGGAAATTATTGCATGGGTATCAAGTTTTAGGTAACACGTATAAGTGATGTCATAGGATATCTGTCTTTCGGTTTCTTTCTTCAAGTTGGGTGATTATCTCTAGATCCTTCTGTAGTGGTGGCAACGGCACTGTTCCATGCTTTTTCATGGCTAATATTCCATTGTGTACATGGACGACTTCTTCTTGGTACATTTTTCTGTTGGTGGACATTTTGGTTTCCTCCAGGTCTTGGCTATGGTACATGTTGCTGAATTGAAGGCCTGGCAGGCTGTGTCTTTTTGATTCTGGTCTACTCAGGTGATAGGCCCATCAGTGGGCCTACCAGATCACATGGTAGCTCAATTTTTACCTTGAAACGCACCTCCGTTCTGTTCTCACTACTGGCTCTTACCAGGTTACATCCCACCAGCAGCTAAAGGGTATGCAGTTCTCTAAAACCCCTTCAGCACTTATTTTTTGTAGAGTTTTCTTGCTGATGATCATTCTGACGGCTGTGAGGTGAACGTTTTGGTACACTGGATTTGCATGGCTTTATTAATTCCTGATGTTCAGCCTTTTTCCATTCCCGTTTTTTTAACGAAAGAAAGAAAGAAAGAAAGAAAGAAAAAGAATCATAAGACAAATGTGCATAAAATATGCCTCTTGAAACTGTCGTTTTGAAATGTGGACGTCTTTCGAATTTTTTGGTCGATATACGGCCCCAGGATTTGTTTTCAGGGCAGGTGTCATTTACACGCCTGCAATTATTTTGAATATCAACTGACCATTAGCACTGGGTTAAAAGCTGCTGTTGTGTGAAACGGCCACAAGGTGGCAGCAGCTGTCCTTTACTAAATCTGGTTACTAGGGCAACAGAACGTCAATGGAAGTCGTGTTCTAGGTTGTAATTTAGAATGGAATTTGCCAGGAAAAAGCCCCTTAAGTTTATGTCCCTACTTCTTGTTCGTTTCTTTAATTGAATTTATATTTTTTATCACAGCAAGTTTGATTACAATGCTTTGCTTGTTCTAGGTGTGCAAGATGTGGTTCTTTTACACATATACCTATGTCTATTCTTCCTGGGATCCTTTTCCCATGTACGTTATGAGAGAATGTTGAGTAGTCTTCTCTTGGTATTCCGTAGGTTTTTGGTGATTATATATTTCACCTGTGTTTGTATGAGTCTCTTAACCCCAATGACCGAATGTATCGAATCCTCACACCTTTCCATTGGTAAACCATAAGTTTGTTTAATGAATCTGTGATTGCCCTTCTCTGTGGAAATATCTTCACTGGTATCAATTTTTAGGCAACACCTATAAGTGATACCATACAATATGTGTCTTTCTCTTTCTGACTTACTACATGTTGCGTGATTACCTGTAGACTCATCTACAGTGCTGCAAATGACATTGTGTCCTTTTTTTCCTTGGCTAATATTCCGTCTGTACATGTACCAGTTCTTCTTTGTCCACTCATCTGTTGATGGACTTTTTGGTTGCTTCCATGTCTTGGCTATTGTAATACTGCAGCAATGCACATTTGCCTGCCTGTGTCTTTCCAATTCTGTCTTCTTACGTTATAGGCCCAGGAGTGGGCCTGCTGGATCTTATGGTAGCCAAATGTTTACCTTATAACGGCACCTCCATTCTGTTCTCATTAGTGGCTCTTACCAGGTTACGTCCCACTTCAAGGTGAGGGTACGCACTTCTCCACAACACCTTCAGCATTTATTGTTTGTAGTTTTTTTGCTGATGTTTATTCTGACTAGTGTGAGCTGATACCTCTTTGTGGTTGGATTTGCATGCGTCTCATAATCCCTTGAAATTGAGCTTTCTGGCATGTCCTTTTTTCCTTGAAACTGTGAGTACAGCCTAGCTCTTCAAATTGTTTTCTTGAAGTATGTGTGACATTTTGAACTATTTTGGCCATTACTTCCCTCAAGACACTTTGAGGGCAGGTTTCATTTACAGCCCTCCAGTACTGGTGCATAGGAAGTGACCCTTAACACAGGTTTTAAAGCTGCTGTTGCAGGTAACGGCCAGAGGGCGGCAGCATTTCTGCTTTTCCCAATCTGGTAACTAGGGTATCTGACCTTCCTGCCAGCGTTGGTCCTCGGTTATAAATTAGAGGGGAATGTGCCCGGATAAACCCCCAAAACCTGATGTCTCCTTACTTATCTTTGTTTTTTAAAATGAATTTTTATTTTTTTATTGGAGTCATATTCTGCTGTGTACGTGGACCACTTCTTCTTTGTGAATTCCTCTGTTGATGGACATTTTCATTGCTTCCAAGTGTTGGCTATGGTAAATATTGCTGGAGTGCAGGATTGCCGGCCTGTTTCTTTATTATTATTATTAATTTTTGTGGTACGTGGGCTTCTCACTGCCGTGGCCCCTCCCGTTGCAGAGCACAGGCTCCAGACACGCAGGCCCAGCAGCCATAGCTCATGGGACTAGCCGCTCCGCAGCATGTGGGTTCTTCCCGGACCGGGGCACGAACCCGTGTCCCCTGCATCAGCAGGCGGACTCTCAACCACTGCGCCACCAGTGAAGCCCAGCCTGTGACCTTTTGATTCACATCCTCTCAGGCGATAGGCCCAGAAGTGGGTATGCTTGATTGAATGGTAGCTCAATATTTACCTTTTCAAGGCACCTCCTTTGTGTTTTCATTACTGGCTCTTACCATGTTCCACGTTGAACCAAGGGTAGGCATTTCTCCACAACCCCTTCAGCATTTATTATTTGCAGAATTTTTGCTGATTGCCCTTCTGACTGGTGTGAGCTGATAGGTTTTCGTAATTTGGATTTGCATGTGTTTAATTATTCCTAATGTTCAGCATTTTCCACACCGTTTTAAATTTCTGTTAAACAAACAACCAAAACAAACGGTGAGTACAATAGACCGGTTGAAATTGCCTTCTTGAAAGGTGGCCCTCTTTTGAATTTCTCGGTCTATTTTCGACCCCAGGTTTCTTTTTTGAGGGCGGGTGTCATTTACAGGCCTGCAATGAGTGTGAATATTTAGTGACCATTAGCCCTGGGCTTAAAGCTGCTGTTGTGGGAAACGGCCACAAGGCGGCAGCATTTCTCCATTCCCAAATCTGGTTACTAGGGCAGCAGAGCCTTTCTGGAAGTCCTGTTCCTAGGTTGTAAATTACAATGGAATGTGCCAGGAAAAACCCCCATAAGTTTATGTCACATTAATTCATGTTTTAATTTTTTATCGCGGTAATGATTAGAATATTGTTTGTCCTAGGTGTACACAATCTGGTTCATTTGTACATTACATATACATGTTCACGTACAGATCCACTTCCCATGTAAATTATTGCAGAGTGTTCCATAGACCTCCCTTGCTATATGTTCGGTCTTTTTGATATACGTATTTAATAGGTATCTGTACACGTATGGTAAGTGTACTCTTAATTTTTCCATTCCCCCCACCTTTCTTTTTAGATAAGCATAGTTTGTTTTCTAAGTCTGTGAGTGTCTTTCTCTGTGGAAATATGTTCATTTGTGTCAGTTCTTAGATAACGCCTATAAGTGGTATCATAAGATATGTCTTTTGCTTTCCGACTTACCTCATGTTCTGTGATTATCTCTAGGCTCATCTATGGTGCCTCAAAGAGAAGTGTTTCATTGTTTTCCATGGCTAATATTCCATTGTGTACATGGACTACTTCTTCTTTATCCATTCATTCGTTTTATGGACATTTTGGTTGCTTCCGTGCCTTGGCTATTGTGAAAGTTCCTGCAGTGCAGCTGTTGAAGCCTGTGCCTTCTCGACTCTGGACTTCTCAGGTGAGAGGCTCATCGGTGGGCCTGCTGAATGGAATGGTGGCTCAAGTTTTACTTTTAAACGCAGCTCCTTTCTGTTCTCAGTATTGGCTGTTACCACTTTACATCTCACCAGCAGCTAGAGGGTACACAGTTCTCTAAATCCCCTTCAGCATTTATTGTTTGTAAACTTTTTGCTGATGGTAGTTGACATGTGTGAGTTGAAACCGTTTTGGAGGTTAGATTTTCATGAGTCTAATGATTCCTGATGTTGAGCTTTTATCCATTTTCCTCATTGTTGAAAAAGAGTGAGTAAAACTTTCCCCTCCATACTATCTCCTTGAAAATTTTGCCAGTTTTGAATTTTTTTGGCCATTCCCTACCTCAGGACATTTTTTGACGGCAGGTGTCCTTTAGAGCCCCGAGTCCCTGTGAACGTTAAGTGACCATTAGCTGTGGGTTTAAAGCTGCCCTTGTGGGAAACGGCCACAAGGCGGCAGCATTTCTTCATTTCCAACTCTGGGATTTGGGGCAACAGAGCTTTCCTGGAAATCATGTTAGAACGCTGCAAATTAGAGTGGAATGTGCCAGCGCAAACCCCCAAGAGCTTATATCTCCTAAATTGTTGTTTGCTTTTGAAATTTAATTTTTATGAATGATCAGAGCAAATTTGATAAAAATGTAGATTCTCCTGGGTGTACAGTTTCTGGTTCATCCTATCAATGTATCTGTCTATTCCTCTTTGGATCCTTTCCCATGTATGTTATTATAGAGTGTTGAGTAGACCTCTCTTTGTATTCCATAGGTATTTTGTGATTATATATATATATATATATATATATCATATGCCTTAGTACATGTCTGTTGAACCCCATAACCTAATTCATACATTCCCTACACCTTTCCATTTGGTTATACATAATTTGGTTTTCTGAATCTATGCGTGTCCTTCTCTTGGAAATTATTGCATGGGTATCAAGTTTTAGGTAACACGTATAAGTGATGTCATAGGATATCTGTCTTTCGGTTTCTTTCTTCAAGTTGGGTGATTATCTCTAGATCCTTCTGTAGTGGTGGCAACGGCACTGTTCCATGCTTTTTCATGGCTAATATTCCATTGTGTACATGGACGACTTCTTCTTGGTACATTTTTCTGTTGGTGGACATTTTGGTTTCCTCCAGGTCTTGGCTATGGTACATGTTGCTGAATTGAAGGCCTGGCAGGCTGTGTCTTTTTGATTCTGGTCTACTCAGGTGATAGGCCCATCAGTGGGCCTACCAGATCACATGGTAGCTCAATTTTTACCTTGAAACGCACCTCCGTTCTGTTCTCACTACTGGCTCTTACCAGGTTACATCCCACCAGCAGCTAAAGGGTATGCAGTTCTCTAAAACCCCTTCAGCACTTATTTTTTGTAGAGTTTTCTTGCTGATGATCATTCTGACGGCTGTGAGGTGAACGTTTTGGTACACTGGATTTGCATGGCTTTATTAATTCCTGATGTTCAGCCTTTTTCCATTCCCGTTTTTTTAACGAAAGAAAGAAAGAAAGAAAGAAAGAAAGAAAGAAAAAGAATCATAAGACAAATGTGCATAAAATATGCCTCTTGAAACTGTCGTTTTGAAATGTGGACGTCTTTCGAATTTTTTGGTCGATATACGGCCCCAGGATTTGTTTTCAGGGCAGGTGTCATTTACACGCCTGCAATTATTTTGAATATCAACTGACCATTAGCACTGGGTTAAAAGCTGCTGTTGTGTGAAACGGCCACAAGGTGGCAGCAGCTGTCCTTTACTAAATCTGGTTACTAGGGCAACAGAACGTCAATGGAAGTCGTGTTCTAGGTTGTAATTTAGAATGGAATTTGCCAGGAAAAAGCCCCTTAAGTTTATGTCCCTACTTCTTGTTCGTTTCTTTAATTGAATTTATATTTTTTATCACAGCAAGTTTGATTACAATGCTTTGCTTGTTCTAGGTGTGCAAGATGTGGTTCTTTTACACATATACCTATGTCTATTCTTCCTGGGATCCTTTTCCCATGTACGTTATGAGAGAATGTTGAGTAGTCTTCTCTTGGTATTCCGTAGGTTTTTGGTGATTATATATTTCACCTGTGTTTGTATGAGTCTCTTAACCCCAATGACCGAATGTATCGAATCCTCACACCTTTCCATTGGTAAACCATAAGTTTGTTTAATGAATCTGTGATTGCCCTTCTCTGTGGAAATATCTTCACTGGTATCAATTTTTAGGCAACACCTATAAGTGATACCATACAATATGTGTCTTTCTCTTTCTGACTTACTACATGTTGCGTGATTACCTGTAGACTCATCTACAGTGCTGCAAATGACATTGTGTCCTTTTTTTCCTTGGCTAATATTCCGTCTGTACATGTACCAGTTCTTCTTTGTCCACTCATCTGTTGATGGACTTTTTGGTTGCTTCCATGTCTTGGCTATTGTAATACTGCAGCAATGCACATTTGCCTGCCTGTGTCTTTCCAATTCTGTCTTCTTACGTTATAGGCCCAGGAGTGGGCCTGCTGGATCTTATGGTAGCCAAATGTTTACCTTATAACGGCACCTCCATTCTGTTCTCATTAGTGGCTCTTACCAGGTTACGTCCCACTTCAAGGTGAGGGTACGCACTTCTCCACAACACCTTCAGCATTTATTGTTTGTAGTTTTTTTGCTGATGTTTATTCTGACTAGTGTGAGCTGATACCTCTTTGTGGTTGGATTTGCATGCGTCTCATAATCCCTTGAAATTGAGCTTTCTGGCATGTCCTTTTTTCCTTGAAACTGTGAGTACAGCCTAGCTCTTCAAATTGTTTTCTTGAAGTATGTGTGACATTTTGAACTATTTTGGCCATTACTTCCCTCAAGACACTTTGAGGGCAGGTTTCATTTACAGCCCTCCAGTACTGGTGCATAGGAAGTGACCCTTAACACAGGTTTTAAAGCTGCTGTTGCAGGTAACGGCCAGAGGGCGGCAGCATTTCTGCTTTTCCCAATCTGGTAACTAGGGTATCTGACCTTCCTGCCAGCGTTGGTCCTCGGTTATAAATTAGAGGGGAATGTGCCCGGATAAACCCCCAAAACCTGATGTCTCCTTACTTATCTTTGTTTTTTAAAATGAATTTTTATTTTTTTATTGGAGTCATATTCCGGTGTGTACGTGGACCACTTCTTCTTTGTGAATTCCTCTGTTGATGGACATTTTCATTGCTTCCAAGTGTTGGCTATGGTAAATATTGCTGGAGTGCAGGATTGCCGGCCTGTTTCTTTATTATTATTATTAATTTTTGTGGTACGTGGGCTTCTCACTGCCGTGGCCCCTCCCGTTGCAGAGCACAGGCTCCAGACACGCAGGCCCAGCAGCCATAGCTCATGGGACTAGCCGCTCCGCAGCATGTGGGTTCTTCCCGGACCGGGGCACGAACCCGTGTCCCCTGCATCGGCAGGCGGACTCTCAACCACTGCGCCACCAGTGAAGCCCAGCCTGTGACCTTTTGATTCACATCCTCTCAGGCGATAGGCCCAGAAGTGGGTATGCTTGATTGAATGGTAGCTCAATATTTACCTTTTCAAGGCACCTCCTTTGTGTTTTCATTACTGGCTCTTACCATGTTCCACGTTGAACCAAGGGTAGGCATTTCTCCACAACCCCTTCAGCATTTATTATTTGCAGAATTTTTGCTGATTGCCCTTCTGACTGGTGTGAGCTGATAGGTTTTCGTAATTTGGATTTGCATGTGTTTAATTATTCCTAATGTTCAGCATTTTCCACACCGTTTTAAATTTCTGTTAAACAAACAACCAAAACAAACGGTGAGTACAATAGACCGGTTGAAATTGCCTTCTTGAAAGGTGGCCCTCTTTTGAATTTCTCGGTCTATTTTCGACCCCAGGTTTCTTTTTTGAGGGCGGGTGTCATTTACAGGCCTGCAATGAGTGTGAATATTTAGTGACCATTAGCCCTGGGCTTAAAGCTGCTGTTGTGGGAAACGGCCACAAGGCGGCAGCATTTCTCCATTCCCAAATCTGGTTACTAGGGCAGCAGAGCCTTTCTGGAAGTCCTGTTCCTAGGTTGTAAATTACAATGGAATGTGCCAGGAAAAACCCCCATAAGTTTATGTCACATTAATTCATGTTTTAATTTTTTATCGCGGTAATGATTAGAATATTGTTTGTCCTAGGTGTACACAATCTGGTTCATTTGTACATTACATATACATGTTCACGTACAGATCCACTTCCCATGTAAATTATTGCAGAGTGTTCCATAGACCTCCCTTGCTATATGTTCGGTCTTTTTGATATACGTATTTAATAGGTATCTGTACACGTATGGTAAGTGTACTCTTAATTTTTCCATTCCCCCCACCTTTCTTTTTAGATAAGCATAGTTTGTTTTCTAAGTCTGTGAGTGTCTTTCTCTGTGGAAATATGTTCATTTGTGTCAGTTCTTAGATAACGCCTATAAGTGGTATCATAAGATATGTCTTTTGCTTTCCGACTTACCTCATGTTCTGTGATTATCTCTAGGCTCATCTATGGTGCCTCAAAGAGAAGTGTTTCATTGTTTTCCATGGCTAATATTCCATTGTGTACATGGACTACTTCTTCTTTATCCATTCATTCGTTTTATGGACATTTTGGTTGCTTCCGTGCCTTGGCTATTGTGAAAGTTCCTGCAGTGCAGCTGTTGAAGCCTGTGCCTTCTCGACTCTGGACTTCTCAGGTGAGAGGCTCATCGGTGGGCCTGCTGAATGGAATGGTGGCTCAAGTTTTACTTTTAAACGCAGCTCCTTTCTGTTCTCAGTATTGGCTGTTACCACTTTACATCTCACCAGCAGCTAGAGGGTACACAGTTCTCTAAATCCCCTTCAGCATTTATTGTTTGTAAACTTTTTGCTGATGGTAGTTGACATGTGTGAGTTGAAACCGTTTTGGAGGTTAGATTTTCATGAGTCTAATGATTCCTGATGTTGAGCTTTTATCCATTTTCCTCATTGTTGAAAAAGAGTGAGTAAAACTTTCCCCTCCATACTATCTCCTTGAAAATTTTGCCAGTTTTGAATTTTTTTGGCCATTCCCTACCTCAGGACATTTTTTGACGGCAGGTGTCCTTTAGAGCCCCGAGTCCTTGTGAACGTTAAGTGACCATTAGCTGTGGGTTTAAAGCCGCCCTTGCGGGAAACGGCCACAAGGCGGCAGCATTTCTTCATTTCCAACTCTGGGATTTGGGGCAACAGAGCTTTCCTGGAAATCATGTTAGAACGCTGCAAATTAGAGTGGAATGTGCCAGCGCAAACCCCCAAGAGCTTATATCTCCTAAATTGTTGTTTGCTTTTGAAATTTAATTTTTATGAATGATCAGAGCAAATTTGATAAAAATGTAGATTCTCCTGGGTGTACAGTTTCTGGTTCATCCTATCAATGTATCTGTCTATTCCTCTTTGGATCCTTTCCCATGTATGTTATTATAGAGTGTTGAGTAGACCTCTCTTTGTATTCCATAGGTATTTTGTGATTATATATATATATATCATATGCATTAGTACATGTCTGTTGAACCCCATAACCTAATTCATACATTCCCTACACCTTTCCATTTGGTTATACATAATTTGGTTTTCTGAGTCTATGCGTGTCCTTCTCTTGGAAATTATTGCATGGGTATCAAGTTTTAGGTAACACGTATAAGTGATGTCATAGGATATCTGTCTTTCGGTTTCTTTCTTCAAGTTGGGTGATTATCTCTAGATCCTTCTGTAGTGGTGGCAACGGCACTGTTCCATGCTTTTTCATGACTAATATTCCATTGTGTACATGGACGACTTCTTCTTGGTACATTTTTCTGTTGGTGGACATTTTGGTTTCCTCCAGGTCTTGGCTATGGTACATGTTGCTGAATTGAAGGCCTGGCAGGCTGTGTCTTTTTGATTCTGGTTTACTCAGGTGATAGGCCCATCAGTGGGCCTACCAGATCACATGGTAGCTCAATTTTTACCTTGAAACGCACCTCCGTTCTGTTCTCACTACTGGCTCTTATCAGGTTACATCCCACCAGCAGCTAAAGGGTATGCAGTTCTCTAAAACCCCTTCAGCACTTATTTTTTGTAGAGTTTTCTTGCTGATGATCATTCTGACGGCTGTGAGGTGAACGTTTTGGTACACTGGATTTGCATGGCTTTATTAATTCCTGATGTTCAGCCTTTTTCCATTCCCGTTTTTTTAACGAAAGAAAGAAAGAAAGAAAGAAAGAAAAAGAATCATAAGACAAATGTGCATAAAATATGCCTCTTGAAACTGTCGTTTTGAAATGTGGACGTCTTTCGAATTTTTTGGTCGATATACGGCCCCAGGATTTGTTTTCAGGGCAGGTGTCATTTACACGCCTGCAATTATTTTGAATATCAACTGACCATTAGCACTGGGTTAAAAGCTGCTGTTGTGTGAAACGGCCACAAGGTGGCAGCAGCTGTCCTTTACTAAATCTGGTTACTAGGGCAACAGAACGTCAATGGAAGTCGTGTTCTAGGTTGTAATTTAGAATGGAATTTGCCAGGAAAAAGCCCCTTAAGTTTATGTCCCTACTTCTTGTTCGTTTCTTTAATTGAATTTATATTTTTTATCACAGCAAGTTTGATTACAATGCTTTGCTTGTTCTAGGTGTGCAAGATGTGGTTCTTTTACACATATACCTATGTCTATTCTTCCTGGGATCCTTTTCCCATGTACGTTATGAGAGAATGTTGAGTAGTCTTCTCTTGGTATTCCGTAGGTTTTTGGTGATTATATATTTCACCTGTGTTTGTATGAGTCTCTTAACCCCAATGACCGAATGTATCGAATCCTCACACCTTTCCATTGGTAAACCATAAGTTTGTTTAATGAATCTGTGATTGCCCTTCTCTGTGGAAATATCTTCACTGGTATCAATTTTTAGGCAACACCTATAAGTGATACCATACAATATGTGTCTTTCTCTTTCTGACTTACTACATGTTGCGTGATTACCTGTAGACTCATCTACAGTGCTGCAAATGACATTGTGTCCTTTTTTTCCTTGGCTAATATTCCGTCTGTACATGTACCAGTTCTTCTTTGTCCACTCATCTGTTGATGGACTTTTTGGTTGCTTCCATGTCTTGGCTATTGTAATACTGCAGCAATGCACATTTGCCTGCCTGTGTCTTTCCAATTCTGTCTTCTTACGTTATAGGCCCAGGAGTGGGCCTGCTGGATCTTATGGTAGCCAAATGTTTACCTTATAATGGCACCTCCATTCTGTTCTCATTAGTGGCTCTTACCAGGTTACGTCCCACTTCAAGGTGAGGGTACGCACTTCTCCACAACACCTTCAGCATTTATTGTTTGTAGTTTTTTTGCTGATGTTTATTCTGACTAGTGTGAGCTGATACCTCTTTGTGGTTGGATTTGCATGCGTCTCATAATCCCTTGAAATTGAGCTTTCTGGCATGTCCTTTTTTCCTTGAAACTGTGAGTACAGCCTAGCTCTTCAAATTGTTTTCTTGAAGTATGTGTGACATTTTGAACTATTTTGGCCATTACTTCCCTCAAGACACTTTGAGGGCAGGTTTCATTTACAGCCCTCCAGTACTGGTGCATAGGAAGTGACCCTTAACACAGGTTTTAAAGCTGCTGTTGCAGGTAACGGCCAGAGGGCGGCAGCATTTCTGCTTTTCCCAATCTGGTAACTAGGGTATCTGACCTTCCTGCCAGCGTTGGTCCTCGGTTATAAATTAGAGGGGAATGTGCCCGGATAAACCCCCAAAACCTGATGTCTCCTTACTTATCTTTGTTTTTTAAAATGAATTTTTATTTTTTTATTGGAGTCATATTCTGCTGTGTGCGTGGACCACTTCTTCTTTGTGAATTCCTCTGTTGATGGACATTTTCATTGCTTCCAAGTGTTGGCTATGGTAAATATTGCTGGAGTGCAGGATTGCCGGCCTGTTTCTTTATTATTATTATTAATTTTTGTGGTACGTGGGCTTCTCACTGCCGTGGCCCCTCCCGTTGCAGAGCACAGGCTCCAGACACGCAGGCCCAGCAGCCATAGCTCATGGGACTAGCCGCTCCGCAGCATGTGGGTTCTTCCCGGACCGGGGCACGAACCCGTGTCCCCTGCATCGGCAGGCGGACTCTCAACCACTGCGCCACCAGTGAAGCCCAGCCTGTGACCTTTTGATTCACATCCTCTCAGGCGATAGGCCCAGAAGTGGGTATGCTTGATTGAATGGTAGCTCAATATTTACCTTTTCAAGGCACCTCCTTTGTGTTTTCATTACTGGCTCTTACCATGTTCCACGTTGAACCAAGGGTAGGCATTTCTCCACAACCCCTTCAGCATTTATTGTTTGCAGAATTTTTGCTGATTGCCCTTCTGACTGGTGTGAGCTGATAGGTTTTTGTAATTTGGATTTGCATGTGTTTAATTATTCCTAATGTTCAGCATTTTCCACACCGTTTTAAATTTCTGTTAAACAAACAACCAAAACAAACGGTGAGTACAATAGACCGGTTGAAATTGCCTTCTTGGAAGGTGGCCCTCTTTTGAATTTCTCGGTCTATTTTCGACCCCAGGTTTTTTTTTTGAGGGCGGGTGTCATTTACAGGCCTGCAATGAGTGTGAATATTTAGTGACCATTAGCCCTGGGCTTAAAGCTGCTGTTGTGGGAAACGGCCACAAGGCGGCAGCATTTCTCCATTCCCAAATCTGGTTACTAGGGCAGCAGAGCCTTTCTGGAAGTCCTGTTCCTAGGTTGTAAATTACAATGGAATGTGCCAGGAAAAACCCCCATAAGTTTATGTCACATTAATTCATGTTTTAATTTTTTATCGGGGTAATGATTAGAATATTGTTTGTCCTAGGTGTACACAATCTGGTTCATTTGTACATTACATATACATGTTCACGTACAGATCCACTTCCCATGTAAATTATTGCAGAGTGTTCCATAGACCTCCCTTGCTATATGTTCGGTCTTTTTGATATACGTATTTAATAGGTATCTGTACACGTATGGTAAGTGTACTCTTAATTTTTCCATTCCCCCCACCTTTCTTTTTAGATAAGCATAGTTTGTTTTCTAAGTCTGTGAGTGTCTTTCTCTGTGGAAATATGTTCATTTGTGTCAGTTCTTAGATAACGCCTATAAGTGGTATCATAAGATATGTCTTTTGCTTTCCGACTTACCTCATGTTCTGTGATTATCTCTAGGCTCATCTATGGTGCCTCAAAGAGAAGTGTTTCATTGTTTTCCATGGCTAATATTCCATTGTGTACATGGACTACTTCTTCTTTATCCATTCATTCGTTTTATGGACATTTTGGTTGCTTCCGTGCCTTGGCTATTGTGAAAGTTCCTGCAGTGCAGCTGTTGAAGCCTGTGCCTTCTCGACTCTGGACTTCTCAGGTGAGAGGCTCATCGGTGGGCCTGCTGAATGGAATGGTGGCTCAAGTTTTACTTTTAAACGCAGCTCCTTTCTGTTCTCAGTATTGGCTGTTACCACTTTACATCTCACCAGCAGCTAGAGGGTACACAGTTCTCTAAATCCCCTTCAGCATTTATTGTTTGTAAACTTTTTGCTGATGGTAGTTGACATGTGTGAGTTGAAACCGTTTTGGAGGTTAGATTTTCATGAGTCTAATGATTCCTGATGTTGAGCTTTTATCCATTTTCCTCATTGTTGAAAAAGAGTGAGTAAAACTTTCCCCTCCATACTATCTCCTTGAAAATTTTGCCAGTTTTGAATTTTTTTGGCCATTCCCTACCTCAGGACATTTTTTGACGGCAGGTGTCCTTTAGAGCCCCGAGTCCCTGTGAACGTTAAGTGACCATTAGCTGTGGGTTTAAAGCTGCCCTTGTGGGAAACGGCCACAAGGCGGCAGCATTTCTTCATTTCCAACTCTGGGATTTGGGGCAACAGAGCTTTCCTGGAAATCATGTTAGAACGCTGCAAATTAGAGTGGAATGTGCCAGCGCAAACCCCCAAGAGCTTATATCTCCTAAATTGTTGTTTGCTTTTGAAATTTAATTTTTATGAATGATCAGAGCAAATTTGATAAAAATGTAGATTCTCCTGGGTGTACAGTTTCTGGTTCATCCTATCAATGTATCTGTCTATTCCTCTTTGGATCCTTTCCCATGTATGTTATTATAGAGTGTTGAGTAGACCTCTCTTTGTATTCCATAGGTATTTTGTGATTATATATATATATATATATATATCATATGCCTTAGTACATGTCTGTTGAACCCCATAACCTAATTCATACATTCCCTACACCTTTCCATTTGGTTATACATAATTTGGTTTTCTGAATCTATGCGTGTCCTTCTCTTGGAAATTATTGCATGGGTATCAAGTTTTAGGTAACACGTATAAGTGATGTCATAGGATATCTGTCTTTCGGTTTCTTTCTTCAAGTTGGGTGATTATCTCTAGATCCTTCTGTAGTGGTGGCAACGGCACTGTTCCATGCTTTTTCATGGCTAATATTCCATTGTGTACATGGACGACTTCTTCTTGGTACATTTTTCTGTTGGTGGACATTTTGGTTTCCTCCAGGTCTTGGCTATGGTACATGTTGCTGAATTGAAGGCCTGGCAGGCTGTGTCTTTTTGATTCTGGTCTACTCAGGTGATAGGCCCATCAGTGGGCCTACCAGATCACATGGTAGCTCAATTTTTACCTTGAAACGCACCTCCGTTCTGTTCTCACTACTGGCTCTTACCAGGTTACATCCCACCAGCAGCTAAAGGGTATGCAGTTCTCTAAAACCCCTTCAGCACTTATTTTTTGTAGAGTTTTCTTGCTGATGATCATTCTGACGGCTGTGAGGTGAACGTTTTGGTACACTGGATTTGCATGGCTTTATTAATTCCTGATGTTCAGCCTTTTTCCATTCCCGTTTTTTTAACGAAAGAAAGAAAGAAAGAAAGAAAGAAAAAGAATCATAAGACAAATGTGCATGAAATATGCCTCTTGAAACTGTCGTTTTGAAATGTGGACGTCTTTCGAATTTTTTGGTCGATATACGGCCCCAGGATTTGTTTTCAGGGCAGGTGTCATTTACACGCCTGCAATTATTTTGAATATCAACTGACCATTAGCACTGGGTTAAAAGCTGCTGTTGTGTGAAACGGCCACAAGGTGGCAGCAGCTGTCCTTTACTAAATCTGGTTACTAGGGCAACAGAACGTCAATGGAAGTCGTGTTCTAGGTTGTAATTTAGAATGGAATTTGCCAGGAAAAAGCCCCTTAAGTTTATGTCCCTACTTCTTGTTCGTTTCTTTAATTGAATTTATATTTTTTATCACAGCAAGTTTGATTACAATGCTTTGCTTGTTCTAGGTGTGCAAGATGTGGTTCTTTTACACATATACCTATGTCTATTCTTCCTGGGATCCTTTTCCCATGTACGTTATGAGAGAATGTTGAGTAGTCTTCTCTTGGTATTCCGTAGGTTTTTGGTGATTATATATTTCACCTGTGTTTGTATGAGTCTCTTAACCCCAATGACCGAATGTATCGAATCCTCACACCTTTCCATTGGTAAACCATAAGTTTGTTTAATGAATCTGTGATTGCCCTTCTCTGTGGAAATATCTTCACTGGTATCAATTTTTAGGCAACACCTATAAGTGATACCATACAATATGTGTCTTTCTCTTTCTGACTTACTACATGTTGCGTGATTACCTGTAGACTCATCTACAGTGCTGCAAATGACATTGTGTCCTTTTTTTCCTTGGCTAATATTCCGTCTGTACATGTACCAGTTCTTCTTTGTCCACTCATCTGTTGATGGACTTTTTGGTTGCTTCCATGTCTTGGCTATTGTAATACTGCAGCAATGCACATTTGCCTGCCTGTGTCTTTCCAATTCTGTCTTCTTACGTTATAGGCCCAGGAGTGGGCCTGCTGGATCTTATGGTAGCCAAATGTTTACCTTATAACGGCACCTCCATTCTGTTCTCATTAGTGGCTCTTACCAGGTTACGTCCCACTTCAAGGTGAGGGTACGCACTTCTCCACAACACCTTCAGCATTTATTGTTTGTAGTTTTTTTGCTGATGTTTATTCTGACTAGTGTGAGCTGATACCTCTTTGTGGTTGGATTTGCATGCGTCTCATAATCCCTTGAAATTGAGCTTTCTGGCATGTCCTTTTTTCCTTGAAACTGTGAGTACAGCCTAGCTCTTCAAATTGTTTTCTTGAAGTATGTGTGACATTTTGAACTATTTTGGCCATTACTTCCCTCAAGACACTTTGAGGGCAGGTTTCATTTACAGCCCTCCAGTACTGGTGCATAGGAAGTGACCCTTAACACAGGTTTTAAAGCTGCTGTTGCAGGTAACGGCCAGAGGGCGGCAGCATTTCTGCTTTTCCCAATCTGGTAACTAGGGTATCTGACCTTCCTGCCAGCGTTGGTCCTCGGTTATAAATTAGAGGGGAATGTGCCCGGATAAACCCCCAAAACCTGATGTCTCCTTACTTATCTTTGTTTTTTAAAATGAATTTTTATTTTTTTATTGGAGTCATATTCTGCTGTGTACGTGGACCACTTCTTCTTTGTGAATTCCTCTGTTGATGGACATTTTCATTGCTTCCAAGTGTTGGCTATGGTAAATATTGCTGGAGTGCAGGATTGCCGGCCTGTTTCTTTATTATTATTATTAATTTTTGTGGTACGTGGGCTTCTCACTGCCGTGGCCCCTCCCGTTGCAGAGCACAGGCTCCAGACACGCAGGCCCAGCAGCCATAGCTCATGGGACTAGCCGCTCCGCAGCATGTGGGTTCTTCCCGGACCGGGGCACGAACCCGTGTCCCCTGCATCGGCAGGCGGACTCTCAACCACTGCGCCACCAGTGAAGCCCAGCCTGTGACCTTTTGATTCACATCCTCTCAGGCGATAGGCCCAGAAGTGGGTATGCTTGATTGAATGGTAGCTCAATATTTACCTTTTCAAGGCACCTCCTTTGTGTTTTCATTACTGGCTCTTACCATGTTCCACGTTGAACCAAGGGTAGGCATTTCTCCACAACCCCTTCAGCATTTATTGTTTGCAGAATTTTTGCTGATTGCCCTTCTGACTGGTGTGAGCTGATAGGTTTTTGTAATTTGGATTTGCATGTGTTTAATTATTCCTAATGTTCAGCATTTTCCACACCGTTTTAAATTTCTGTTAAACAAACAACCAAAACAAACGGTGAGTACAATAGACCGGTTGAAATTGCCTTCTTGAAAGGTGGCCCTCTTTTGAATTTCTCGGTCTATTTTCGACCCCAGGTTTCTTTTTTGAGGGCGGGTGTCATTTACAGGCCTGCAATGAGTGTGAATATTTAGTGACCATTAGCCCTGGGCTTAAAGCTGCTGTTGTGGGAAACGGCCACAAGGCGGCAGCATTTCTCCATTCCCAAATCTGGTTACTAGGGCAGCAGAGCCTTTCTGGAAGTCCTGTTCCTAGGTTGTAAATTACAATGGAATGTGCCAGGAAAAACCCCCATAAGTTTATGTCACATTAATTCATGTTTTAATTTTTTATCGCGGTAATGATTAGAATATTGTTTGTCCTAGGTGTACACAATCTGGTTCATTTGTACATTACATATACATGTTCACGTACAGATCCACTTCCCATGTAAATTATTGCAGAGTGTTCCATAGACCTCCCTTGCTATATGTTCGGTCTTTTTGATATACGTATTTAATAGGTATCTGTACACGTATGGTAAGTGTACTCTTAATTTTTCCATTCCCCCCACCTTTCTTTTTAGATAAGCATAGTTTGTTTTCTAAGTCTGTGAGTGTCTTTCTCTGTGGAAATATGTTCATTTGTGTCAGTTCTTAGATAACGCCTATAAGTGGTATCATAAGATATGTCTTTTGCTTTCCGACTTACCTCATGTTCTGTGATTATCTCTAGGCTCATCTATGGTGCCTCAAAGAGAAGTGTTTCATTGTTTTCCATGGCTAATATTCCATTGTGTACATGGACTACTTCTTCTTTATCCATTCATTCGTTTTATGGACATTTTGGTTGCTTCCGTGCCTTGGCTATTGTGAAAGTTCCTGCAGTGCAGCTGTTGAAGCCTGTGCCTTCTCGACTCTGGACTTCTCAGGTGAGAGGCTCATCGGTGGGCCTGCTGAATGGAATGGTGGCTCAAGTTTTACTTTTAAACGCAGCTCCTTTCTGTTCTCAGTATTGGCTGTTACCACTTTACATCTCACCAGCAGCTAGAGGGTACACAGTTCTCTAAATCCCCTTCAGCATTTATTGTTTGTAAACTTTTTGCTGATGGTAGTTGACATGTGTGAGTTGAAACCGTTTTGGAGGTTAGATTTTCATGAGTCTAATGATTCCTGATGTTGAGCTTTTATCCATTTTCCTCATTGTTGAAAAAGAGTGAGTAAAACTTTCCCCTCCATACTATCTCCTTGAAAATTTTGCCAGTTTTGAATTTTTTTGGCCATTCCCTACCTCAGGACATTTTTTGACGGCAGGTGTCCTTTAGAGCCCCGAGTCCCTGTGAACGTTAAGTGACCATTAGCTGTGGGTTTAAAGCTGCCCTTGTGGGAAACGGCCACAAGGCGGCAGCATTTCTTCATTTCCAACTCTGGGATTTGGGGCAACAGAGCTTTCCTGGAAATCATGTTAGAACGCTGCAAATTAGAGTGGAATGTGCCAGCGCAAACCCCCAAGAGCTTATATCTCCTAAATTGTTGTTTGCTTTTGAAATTTAATTTTTATGAATGATCAGAGCAAATTTGATAAAAATGTAGATTCTCCTGGGTGTACAGTTTCTGGTTCATCCTATCAATGTATCTGTCTATTCCTCTTTGGATCCTTTCCCATGTATGTTATTATAGAGTGTTGAGTAGACCTCTCTTTGTATTCCATAGGTATTTTGTGATTATATATATATATATATATATCATATGCCTTAGTACATGTCTGTTGAACCCCATAACCTAATTCATACATTCCCTACACCTTTCCATTTGGTTATACATAATTTGGTTTTCTGAATCTATGCGTGTCCTTCTCTTGGAAATTATTGCATGGGTATCAAGTTTTAGGTAACACGTATAAGTGATGTCATAGGATATCTGTCTTTCGGTTTCTTTCTTCAAGTTGGGTGATTATCTCTAGATCCTTCTGTAGTGGTGGCAACGGCACTGTTCCATGCTTTTTCATGGCTAATATTCCATTGTGTACATGGACGACTTCTTCTTGGTACATTTTTCTGTTGGTGGACATTTTGGTTTCCTCCAGGTCTTGGCTATGGTACATGTTGCTGAATTGAAGGCCTGGCAGGCTGTGTCTTTTTGATTCTGGTCTACTCAGGTGATAGGCCCATCAGTGGGCCTACCAGATCACATGGTAGCTCAATTTTTACCTTGAAACGCACCTCCGTTCTGTTCTCACTACTGGCTCTTACCAGGTTACATCCCACCAGCAGCTAAAGGGTATGCAGTTCTCTAAAACCCCTTCAGCACTTATTTTTTGTAGAGTTTTCTTGCTGATGATCATTCTGACGGCTGTGAGGTGAACGTTTTGGTACACTGGATTTGCATGGCTTTATTAATTCCTGATGTTCAGCCTTTTTCCATTCCCGTTTTTTTAACGAAAGAAAGAAAGAAAGAAAGAAAGAAAAAGAATCATAAGACAAATGTGCATAAAATATGCCTCTTGAAACTGTCGTTTTGAAATGTGGACGTCTTTCGAATTTTTTGGTCGATATACGGCCCCAGGATTTGTTTTCAGGGCAGGTGTCATTTACACGCCTGCAATTATTTTGAATATCAACTGACCATTAGCACTGGGTTAAAAGCTGCTGTTGTGTGAAACGGCCACAAGGTGGCAGCAGCTGTCCTTTACTAAATCTGGTTACTAGGGCAACAGAACGTCAATGGAAGTCGTGTTCTAGGTTGTAATTTAGAATGGAATTTGCCAGGAAAAAGCCCCTTAAGTTTATGTCCCTACTTCTTGTTCGTTTCTTTAATTGAATTTATATTTTTTATCACAGCAAGTTTGATTACAATGCTTTGCTTGTTCTAGGTGTGCAAGATGTGGTTCTTTTACACATATACCTATGTCTATTCTTCCTGGGATCCTTTTCCCATGTACGTTATGAGAGAATGTTGAGTAGTCTTCTCTTGGTATTCCGTAGGTTTTTGGTGATTATATATTTCACCTGTGTTTGTATGAGTCTCTTAACCCCAATGACCGAATGTATCGAATCCTCACACCTTTCCATTGGTAAACCATAAGTTTGTTTAATGAATCTGTGATTGCCCTTCTCTGTGGAAATATCTTCACTGGTATCAATTTTTAGGCAACACCTATAAGTGATACCATACAATATGTGTCTTTCTCTTTCTGACTTACTACATGTTGCGTGATTACCTGTAGACTCATCTACAGTGCTGCAAATGACATTGTGTCCTTTTTTTCCTTGGCTAATATTCCGTCTGTACATGTACCAGTTCTTCTTTGTCCACTCATCTGTTGATGGACTTTTTGGTTGCTTCCATGTCTTGGCTATTGTAATACTGCAGCAATGCACATTTGCCTGCCTGTGTCTTTCCAATTCTGTCTTCTTACGTTATAGGCCCAGGAGTGGGCCTGCTGGATCTTATGGTAGCCAAATGTTTACCTTATAACGGCACCTCCATTCTGTTCTCATTAGTGGCTCTTACCAGGTTACGTCCCACTTCAAGGTGAGGGTACGCACTTCTCCACAACACCTTCAGCATTTATTGTTTGTAGTTTTTTTGCTGATGTTTATTCTGACTAGTGTGAGCTGATACCTCTTTGTGGTTGGATTTGCATGCGTCTCATAATCCCTTGAAATTGAGCTTTCTGGCATGTCCTTTTTTCCTTGAAACTGTGAGTACAGCCTAGCTCTTCAAATTGTTTTCTTGAAGTATGTGTGACATTTTGAACTATTTTGGCCATTACTTCCCTCAAGACACTTTGAGGGCAGGTTTCATTTACAGCCCTCCAGTACTGGTGCATAGGAAGTGACCCTTAACACAGGTTTTAAAGCTGCTGTTGCAGGTAACGGCCAGAGGGCGGCAGCATTTCTGCTTTTCCCAATCTGGTAACTAGGGTATCTGACCTTCCTGCCAGCGTTGGTCCTCGGTTATAAATTAGAGGGGAATGTGCCCGGATAAACCCCCAAAACCTGATGTCTCCTTACTTATCTTTGTTTTTTAAAATGAATTTTTATTTTTTTATTGGAGTCATATTCTGCTGTGTACGTGGACCACTTCTTCTTTGTGAATTCCTCTGTTGATGGACATTTTCATTGCTTCCAAGTGTTGGCTATGGTAAATATTGCTGGAGTGCAGGATTGCCGGCCTGTTTCTTTATTATTATTATTAATTTTTGTGGTACGTGGGCTTCTCACTGCCGTGGCCCCTCCCGTTGCAGAGCACAGGCTCCAGACACGCAGGCCCAGCAGCCATAGCTCATGGGACTAGCCGCTCCGCAGCATGTGGGTTCTTCCCGGACCGGGGCACGAACCCGTGTCCCCTGCATCGGCAGGCGGACTCTCAACCACTGCGCCACCAGTGAAGCCCAGCCTGTGACCTTTTGATTCACATCCTCTCAGGCGATAGGCCCAGAAGTGGGTATGCTTGATTGAATGGTAGCTCAATATTTACCTTTTCAAGGCACCTCCTTTGTGTTTTCATTACTGGCTCTTACCATGTTCCACGTTGAACCAAGGGTAGGCATTTCTCCACAACCCCTTCAGCATTTATTATTTGCAGAATTTTTGCTGATTGCCCTTCTGACTGGTGTGAGCTGATAGGTTTTCGTAATTTGGATTTGCATGTGTTTAATTATTCCTAATGTTCAGCATTTTCCACACCGTTTTAAATTTCTGTTAAACAAACAACCAAAACAAACGGTGAGTACAATAGACCGGTTGAAATTGCCTTCTTGAAAGGTGGCCCTCTTTTGAATTTCTCGGTCTATTTTCGACCCCAGGTTTCTTTTTTGAGGGCGGGTGTCATTTACAGGCCTGCAATGAGTGTGAATATTTAGTGACCATTAGCCCTGGGCTTAAAGCTGCTGTTGTGGGAAACGGCCACAAGGCGGCAGCATTTCTCCATTCCCAAATCTGGTTACTAGGGCAGCAGAGCCTTTCTGGAAGTCCTGTTCCTAGGTTGTAAATTACAATGGAATGTGCCAGGAAAAACCCCCATAAGTTTATGTCACATTAATTCATGTTTTAATTTTTTATCGCGGTAATGATTAGAATATTGTTTGTCCTAGGTGTACACAATCTGGTTCATTTGTACATTACATATACATGTTCACGTACAGATCCACTTCCCATGTAAATTATTGCAGAGTGTTCCATAGACCTCCCTTGCTATATGTTCGGTCTTTTTGATATACGTATTTAATAGGTATCTGTACACGTATGGTAAGTGTACTCTTAATTTTTCCATTCCCCCCACCTTTCTTTTTAGATAAGCATAGTTTGTTTTCTAAGTCTGTGAGTGTCTTTCTCTGTGGAAATATGTTCATTTGTGTCAGTTCTTAGATAACGCCTATAAGTGGTATCATAAGATATGTCTTTTGCTTTCTGACTTACCTCATGTTCTGTGATTATCTCTAGGCTCATCTATGGTGCCTCAAAGAGAAGTGTTTCATTGTTTTCCATGGCTAATATTCCATTGTGTACATGGACTACTTCTTCTTTATCCATTCATTCGTTTTATGGACATTTTGGTTGCTTCCGTGCCTTGGCTATTGTGAAAGTTCCTGCAGTGCAGCTGTTGAAGCCTGTGCCTTCTCGACTCTGGACTTCTCAGGTGAGAGGCTCATCGGTGGGCCTGCTGAATGGAATGGTGGCTCAAGTTTTACTTTTAAACGCAGCTCCTTTCTGTTCTCAGTATTGGCTGTTACCACTTTACATCTCACCAGCAGCTAGAGGGTACACAGTTCTCTAAATCCCCTTCAGCATTTATTGTTTGTAAACTTTTTGCTGATGGTAGTTGACATGTGTGAGTTGAAACCGTTTTGGAGGTTAGATTTTCATGAGTCTAATGATTCCTGATGTTGAGCTTTTATCCATTTTCCTCATTGTTGAAAAAGAGTGAGTAAAACTTTCCCCTCCATACTATCTCCTTGAAAATTTTGCCAGTTTTGAATTTTTTTGGCCATTCCCTACCTCAGGACATTTTTTGACGGCAGGTGTCCTTTAGAGCCCCGAGTCCCTGTGAACGTTAAGTGACCATTAGCTGTGGGTTTAAAGCTGCCCTTGTGGGAAACGGCCACAAGGCGGCAGCATTTCTTCATTTCCAACTCTGGGATTTGGGGCAACAGAGCTTTCCTGGAAATCATGTTAGAACGCTGCAAATTAGAGTGGAATGTGCCAGCGCAAACCCCCAAGAGCTTATATCTCCTAAATTGTTGTTTGCTTTTGAAATTTAATTTTTATGAATGATCAGAGCAAATTTGATAAAAATGTAGATTCTCCTGGGTGTACAGTTTCTGGTTCATCCTATCAATGTATCTGTCTATTCCTCTTTGGATCCTTTCCCATGTATGTTATTATAGAGTGTTGAGTAGACCTCTCTTTGTATTCCATAGGTATTTTGTGATTATATATATATATATATATATATATCATATGCCTTAGTACATGTCTGTTGAACCCCATAACCTAATTCATACATTCCCTACACCTTTCCATTTGGTTATACATAATTTGGTTTTCTGAATCTATGCGTGTCCTTCTCTTGGAAATTATTGCATGGGTATCAAGTTTTAGGTAACACGTATAAGTGATGTCATAGGATATCTGTCTTTCGGTTTCTTTCTTCAAGTTGGGTGATTATCTCTAGATCCTTCTGTAGTGGTGGCAACGGCACTGTTCCATGCTTTTTCATGGCTAATATTCCATTGTGTACATGGACGACTTCTTCTTGGTACATTTTTCTGTTGGTGGACATTTTGGTTTCCTCCAGGTCTTGGCTATGGTACATGTTGCTGAATTGAAGGCCTGGCAGGCTGTGTCTTTTTGATTCTGGTCTACTCAGGTGATAGGCCCATCAGTGGGCCTACCAGATCACATGGTAGCTCAATTTTTACCTTGAAACGCACCTCCGTTCTGTTCTCACTACTGGCTCTTACCAGGTTACATCCCACCAGCAGCTAAAGGGTATGCAGTTCTCTAAAACCCCTTCAGCACTTATTTTTTGTAGAGTTTTCTTGCTGATGATCATTCTGACGGCTGTGAGGTGAACGTTTTGGTACACTGGATTTGCATGGCTTTATTAATTCCTGATGTTCAGCCTTTTTCCATTCCCGTTTTTTTAACGAAAGAAAGAAAGAAAGAAAGAAAGAAAAAGAATCATAAGACAAATGTGCATAAAATATGCCTCTTGAAACTGTCGTTTTGAAATGTGGACGTCTTTCGAATTTTTTGGTCGATATACGGCCCCAGGATTTGTTTTCAGGGCAGGTGTCATTTACACGCCTGCAATTATTTTGAATATCAACTGACCATTAGCACTGGGTTAAAAGCTGCTGTTGTGTGAAACGGCCACAAGGTGGCAGCAGCTGTCCTTTACTAAATCTGGTTACTAGGGCAACAGAACGTCAATGGAAGTCGTGTTCTAGGTTGTAATTTAGAATGGAATTTGCCAGGAAAAAGCCCCTTAAGTTTATGTCCCTACTTCTTGTTCGTTTCTTTAATTGAATTTATATTTTTTATCACAGCAAGTTTGATTACAATGCTTTGCTTGTTCTAGGTGTGCAAGATGTGGTTCTTTTACACATATACCTATGTCTATTCTTCCTGGGATCCTTTTCCCATGTACGTTATGAGAGAATGTTGAGTAGTCTTCTCTTGGTATTCCGTAGGTTTTTGGTGATTATATATTTCACCTGTGTTTGTATGAGTCTCTTAACCCCAATGACCGAATGTATCGAATCCTCACACCTTTCCATTGGTAAACCATAAGTTTGTTTAATGAATCTGTGATTGCCCTTCTCTGTGGAAATATCTTCACTGGTATCAATTTTTAGGCAACACCTATAAGTGATACCATACAATATGTGTCTTTCTCTTTCTGACTTACTACATGTTGCGTGATTACCTGTAGACTCATCTACAGTGCTGCAAATGACATTGTGTCCTTTTTTTCCTTGGCTAATATTCCGTCTGTACATGTACCAGTTCTTCTTTGTCCACTCATCTGTTGATGGACTTTTTGGTTGCTTCCATGTCTTGGCTATTGTAATACTGCAGCAATGCACATTTGCCTGCCTGTGTCTTTCCAATTCTGTCTTCTTACGTTATAGGCCCAGGAGTGGGCCTGCTGGATCTTATGGTAGCCAAATGTTTACCTTATAACGGCACCTCCATTCTGTTCTCATTAGTGGCTCTTACCAGGTTACGTCCCACTTCAAGGTGAGGGTACGCACTTCTCCACAACACCTTCAGCATTTATTGTTTGTAGTTTTTTTGCTGATGTTTATTCTGACTAGTGTGAGCTGATACCTCTTTGTGGTTGGATTTGCATGCGTCTCATAATCCCTTGAAATTGAGCTTTCTGGCATGTCCTTTTTTCCTTGAAACTGTGAGTACAGCCTAGCTCTTCAAATTGTTTTCTTGAAGTATGTGTGACATTTTGAACTATTTTGGCCATTACTTCCCTCAAGACACTTTGAGGGCAGGTTTCATTTACAGCCCTCCAGTACTGGTGCATAGGAAGTGACCCTTAACACAGGTTTTAAAGCTGCTGTTGCAGGTAACGGCCAGAGGGCGGCAGCATTTCTGCTTTTCCCAATCTGGTAACTAGGGTATCTGACCTTCCTGCCAGCGTTGGTCCTCGGTTATAAATTAGAGGGGAATGTGCCCGGATAAACCCCCAAAACCTGATGTCTCCTTACTTATCTTTGTTTTTTAAAATGAATTTTTATTTTTTTATTGGAGTCATATTCTGCTGTGTACGTGGACCACTTCTTCTTTGTGAATTCCTCTGTTGATGGACATTTTCATTGCTTCCAAGTGTTGGCTATGGTAAATATTGCTGGAGTGCAGGATTGCCGGCCTGTTTCTTTATTATTATTATTAATTTTTGTGGTACGTGGGCTTCTCACTGCCGTGGCCCCTCCCGTTGCAGAGCACAGGCTCCAGACACGCAGGCCCAGCAGCCATAGCTCATGGGACTAGCCGCTCCGCAGCATGTGGGTTCTTCCCGGACCGGGGCACGAACCCGTGTCCCCTGCATCGGCAGGCGGACTCTCAACCACTGCGCCACCAGTGAAGCCCAGCCTGTGACCTTTTGATTCACATCCTCTCAGGCGATAGGCCCAGAAGTGGGTATGCTTGATTGAATGGTAGCTCAATATTTACCTTTTCAAGGCACCTCCTTTGTGTTTTCATTACTGGCTCTTACCATGTTCCACGTTGAACCAAGGGTAGGCATTTCTCCACAACCCCTTCAGCATTTATTATTTGCAGAATTTTTGCTGATTGCCCTTCTGACTGGTGTGAGCTGATAGGTTTTCGTAATTTGGATTTGCATGTGTTTAATTATTCCTAATGTTCAGCATTTTCCACACCGTTTTAAATTTCTGTTAAACAAACAACCAAAACAAACGGTGAGTACAATAGACCGGTTGAAATTGCCTTCTTGAAAGGTGGCCCTCTTTTGAATTTCTCGGTCTATTTTCGACCCCAGGTTTCTTTTTTGAGGGCGGGTGTCATTTACAGGCCTGCAATGAGTGTGAATATTTAGTGACCATTAGCCCTGGGCTTAAAGCTGCTGTTGTGGGAAACGGCCACAAGGCGGCAGCATTTCTCCATTCCCAAATCTGGTTACTAGGGCAGCAGAGCCTTTCTGGAAGTCCTGTTCCTAGGTTGTAAATTACAATGGAATGTGCCAGGAAAAACCCCCATAAGTTTATGTCACATTAATTCATGTTTTAATTTTTTATCGCGGTAATGATTAGAATATTGTTTGTCCTAGGTGTACACAATCTGGTTCATTTGTACATTACATATACATGTTCACGTACAGATCCACTTCCCATGTAAATTATTGCAGAGTGTTCCATAGACCTCCCTTGCTATATGTTCGGTCTTTTTGATATACGTATTTAATAGGTATCTGTACACGTATGGTAAGTGTACTCTTAATTTTTCCATTCCCCCCACCTTTCTTTTTAGATAAGCATAGTTTGTTTTCTAAGTCTGTGAGTGTCTTTCTCTGTGGAAATATGTTCATTTGTGTCAGTTCTTAGATAACGCCTATAAGTGGTATCATAAGATATGTCTTTTGCTTTCCGACTTACCTCATGTTCTGTGATTATCTCTAGGCTCATCTATGGTGCCTCAAAGAGAAGTGTTTCATTGTTTTCCATGGCTAATATTCCATTGTGTACATGGACTACTTCTTCTTTATCCATTCATTCGTTTTATGGACATTTTGGTTGCTTCCGTGCCTTGGCTATTGTGAAAGTTCCTGCAGTGCAGCTGTTGAAGCCTGTGCCTTCTCGACTCTGGACTTCTCAGGTGAGAGGCTCATCGGTGGGCCTGCTGAATGGAATGGTGGCTCAAGTTTTACTTTTAAACGCAGCTCCTTTCTGTTCTCAGTATTGGCTGTTACCACTTTACATCTCACCAGCAGCTAGAGGGTACACAGTTCTCTAAATCCCCTTCAGCATTTATTGTTTGTAAACTTTTTGCTGATGGTAGTTGACATGTGTGAGTTGAAACCGTTTTGGAGGTTAGATTTTCATGAGTCTAATGATTCCTGATGTTGAGCTTTTATCCATTTTCCTCATTGTTGAAAAAGAGTGAGTAAAACTTTCCCCTCCATACTATCTCCTTGAAAATTTTGCCAGTTTTGAATTTTTTTGGCCATTCCCTACCTCAGGACATTTTTTGACGGCAGGTGTCCTTTAGAGCCCCGAGTCCCTGTGAACGTTAAGTGACCATTAGCTGTGGGTTTAAAGCTGCCCTTGTGGGAAACGGCCACAAGGCGGCAGCATTTCTTCATTTCCAACTCTGGGATTTGGGGCAACAGAGCTTTCCTGGAAATCATGTTAGAACGCTGCAAATTAGAGTGGAATGTGCCAGCGCAAACCCCCAAGAGCTTATATCTCCTAAATTGTTGTTTGCTTTTGAAATTTAATTTTTATGAATGATCAGAGCAAATTTGATAAAAATGTAGATTCTCCTGGGTGTACAGTTTCTGGTTCATCCTATCAATGTATCTGTCTATTCCTCTTTGGATCCTTTCCCATGTATGTTATTATAGAGTGTTGAGTAGACCTCTCTTTGTATTCCATAGGTATTTTGTGATTATATATATATATATATATATATATCATATGCCTTAGTACATGTCTGTTGAACCCCATAACCTAATTCATACATTCCCTACACCTTTCCATTTGGTTATACATAATTTGGTTTTCTGAATCTATGCGTGTCCTTCTCTTGGAAATTATTGCATGGGTATCAAGTTTTAGGTAACACGTATAAGTGATGTCATAGGATATCTGTCTTTCGGTTTCTTTCTTCAAGTTGGGTGATTATCTCTAGATCCTTCTGTAGTGGTGGCAACGGCACTGTTCCATGCTTTTTCATGGCTAATATTCCATTGTGTACATGGACGACTTCTTCTTGGTACATTTTTCTGTTGGTGGACATTTTGGTTTCCTCCAGGTCTTGGCTATGGTACATGTTGCTGAATTGAAGGCCTGGCAGGCTGTGTCTTTTTGATTCTGGTCTACTCAGGTGATAGGCCCATCAGTGGGCCTACCAGATCACATGGTAGCTCAATTTTTACCTTGAAACGCACCTCCGTTCTGTTCTCACTACTGGCTCTTACCAGGTTACATCCCACCAGCAGCTAAAGGGTATGCAGTTCTCTAAAACCCCTTCAGCACTTATTTTTTGTAGAGTTTTCTTGCTGATGATCATTCTGACGGCTGTGAGGTGAACGTTTTGGTACACTGGATTTGCATGGCTTTATTAATTCCTGATGTTCAGCCTTTTTCCATTCCCGTTTTTTTAACGAAAGAAAGAAAGAAAGAAAGAAAGAAAAAGAATCATAAGACAAATGTGCATAAAATATGCCTCTTGAAACTGTCGTTTTGAAATGTGGACGTCTTTCGAATTTTTTGGTCGATATACGGCCCCAGGATTTGTTTTCAGGGCAGGTGTCATTTACACGCCTGCAATTATTTTGAATATCAACTGACCATTAGCACTGGGTTAAAAGCTGCTGTTGTGTGAAACGGCCACAAGGTGGCAGCAGCTGTCCTTTACTAAATCTGGTTACTAGGGCAACAGAACGTCAATGGAAGTCGTGTTCTAGGTTGTAATTTAGAATGGAATTTGCCAGGAAAAAGCCCCTTAAGTTTATGTCCCTACTTCTTGTTCGTTTCTTTAATTGAATTTATATTTTTTATCACAGCAAGTTTGATTACAATGCTTTGCTTGTTCTAGGTGTGCAAGATGTGGTTCTTTTACACATATACCTATGTCTATTCTTCCTGGGATCCTTTTCCCATGTACGTTATGAGAGAATGTTGAGTAGTCTTCTCTTGGTATTCCGTAGGTTTTTGGTGATTATATATTTCACCTGTGTTTGTATGAGTCTCTTAACCCCAATGACCGAATGTATCGAATCCTCACACCTTTCCATTGGTAAACCATAAGTTTGTTTAATGAATCTGTGATTGCCCTTCTCTGTGGAAATATCTTCACTGGTATCAATTTTTAGGCAACACCTATAAGTGATACCATACAATATGTGTCTTTCTCTTTCTGACTTACTACATGTTGCGTGATTACCTGTAGACTCATCTACAGTGCTGCAAATGACATTGTGTCCTTTTTTTCCTTGGCTAATATTCCGTCTGTACATGTACCAGTTCTTCTTTGTCCACTCATCTGTTGATGGACTTTTTGGTTGCTTCCATGTCTTGGCTATTGTAATACTGCAGCAATGCACATTTGCCTGCCTGTGTCTTTCCAATTCTGTCTTCTTACGTTATAGGCCCAGGAGTGGGCCTGCTGGATCTTATGGTAGCCAAATGTTTACCTTATAACGGCACCTCCATTCTGTTCTCATTAGTGGCTCTTACCAGGTTACGTCCCACTTCAAGGTGAGGGTACGCACTTCTCCACAACACCTTCAGCATTTATTGTTTGTAGTTTTTTTGCTGATGTTTATTCTGACTAGTGTGAGCTGATACCTCTTTGTGGTTGGATTTGCATGCGTCTCATAATCCCTTGAAATTGAGCTTTCTGGCATGTCCTTTTTTCCTTGAAACTGTGAGTACAGCCTAGCTCTTCAAATTGTTTTCTTGAAGTATGTGTGACATTTTGAACTATTTTGGCCATTACTTCCCTCAAGACACTTTGAGGGCAGGTTTCATTTACAGCCCTCCAGTACTGGTGCATAGGAAGTGACCCTTAACACAGGTTTTAAAGCTGCTGTTGCAGGTAACGGCCAGAGGGCGGCAGCATTTCTGCTCTTCCCAATCTGGTAACTAGGGAATCCGACCTTCCTGCCAGTGTTGGTCCTCGGTTATAAATTAGAGGGGAATGTGCCCGGATAAACCCCCCAAACCTGATGTCTCCTTACTTATCTTTGTTTTTTAAAATGAATTTATATTTTTTTATTGGAGTCATATTCCGGTGTGTACATGGACCACTTCTTCTTTGTGAATTCCTCTGTTGATGGACATTTTCATTGCTTCCAAGTGTTGGCTATGGTAAATATTGCTGGAGTGCAGGATTGCCGGCCTGTTTCTTTATTATTATTCTTATTTTTTGCGGTACGTGGGCCTCTCACTGCCAGGGCCCCTCCCGTTGCAGAGCACAGGCTCCCGACACGCAGGCCCAGCAGCCATAGCTCATGGGACTAGCCGCTCCGCAGCATGTGGGTTCTTCCCGCACCAGGGCACGAACCCGTGTCGCCTGCATCGGCAGGCGGACTCTCAACCACTGCGCCACGAGTGAAGCCCAGGCTGTGACCTTTTGATTCACATCCTCTCAGGCGATAGGCCCAGAAGTGGGTATGCTTGATTGAATGGTAGCTCAATATTTACCTTTTCAAGGCACCTCCTTTGTGTTTTCATTACTGGCTCTTACCATGTTCCACGTTGAACCAAGGGTAGGCGTTTCTCCACAACCCCTTCAGCATTTATTGTTTGCAGAATTTTTGCTGATTGCCCTTCTGACTGGTGTGAGCTGATAGGTTTTTGTAATTTGGATTTGCATGTGTTTAATTATTCCTAATGTTCAGCATTTTCCACACCGTTTTAAATTTCTGTTAAACAAACAACCAAAACAAACGGTGAGTACAATAGACCGGTTGAAATTGCCTTCTTGGAAGGTGGCCCTATTATGAATTTTTTGGTCTATTTTCGACCCAATGTTTTTTTTTTTTGGGGGGGGCCGGTGTCATTTACAGGCCTGCAATGAGTGTGAATATTTAGTGACCATTAGCCCTGGGCTTAAAGCTGCTGTTGTGGGAAACGGCCACAAGGCGACAGCATTTCTCCATTCCCAAATCTGGTTACTAGGGCAGCAGAGCCTTTCTGGAAGTCCTGTTCCTAGGTTGTAAATTACAATGGAATGTGCCAGGAAAAACCCCCATAAGTTTATGTCACATTAATTCATGTTTTAATTTTTTATCGCGGTAATGATTAGAATATTGTTTGTCCTAGGTGTACACAATCTGGTTCATTTGTACATTACATATACATGTTCACGTACAGATCCACTTCCCATGTAAATTATTGCCGAGTGTTCCATAGACCTCCCTTGCTATATGTTCGGTCTTTTTGATATACGTATTTAATAGGTATCTGTACACGTATGGTAAGTGTACTCTTAATTTTTCCATTCCCCCCACCTTTCTTTTTAGATAAGCATAGTTTGTTTTCTAAGTCTGTGAGTGTCTTTCTCTGTGGAAATATGTTCATTTGTGTCAGTTCTTAGATAACGCCTATAAGTGGTATCATAAGATATGTCTTTTGCTTTCCGACTTACCTCATGTTCTGTGATTATCTCTAGGCTCATCTATGGTGCCTCAAAGAGAAGTGTTTCATTGTTTTCCATGGCTAATATTCCATTGTGTACATGGACTACTTCTTCTTTATCCATTCATTCGTTTTATGGACATTTTGGTTGCTTCCATGCCTTGGCTATTGTGAAAGTTCCTGCAGTGCAGCTGTTGAAGCCTGTGCCTTCTCGACTCTGGACTTCTCAGGTGAGAGGCTCATCGGTGGGCCTGCTGAATGGAATGGTGGCTCAAGTTTTACTTTTAAACGCAGCTCCTTTCTGTTCTCAGTATTGGCTGTTACCACTTTACATCTCACCAGCAGCTAGAGGGTACACAGTTCTCTAAATCCCCTTCAGCATTTATTGTTTGTAAACTTTTTGCTGATGGTAGTTGACATGTGTGAGTTGAAACCGTTTTGGAGGTTAGATTTTCATGAGTCTAATGATTCCCGATGTTGAGCTTTTATCCATTTTCCTCATTGTTGAAAAAGAGTGAGTAAAACTTTCCCCTCCATACTATCTCCTTGAAAATTTTGCCAGTTTTGAATTTTTTTGGCCATTCCCTACCTCAGGACATTTTTTGACGGCAGGTGTCCTTTAGAGCCCCGAGTCCTTGTGAACGTTAAGTGACCATTAGCTGTGGGTTTAAAGCCGCCCTTGCGGGAAACGGCCACAAGGCGGCAGCGTTTCTTCATTTCCAACTCTGGGATTTGGGGCAACAGAGCTTTCCTGGAAATCATGTTAGAACGCTGCAAATTAGAGTGGAATGTGCCAGCGCAAACCCCCAAGAGCTTATATCTCCTAAATTGTTGTTTGCTTTTGAAATTTAATTTTTATGAATGATCAGAGCAAATTTGATAAAAATGTAGATTCTCCTGGGTGTACAGTTTCTGGTTCATCCTATCAATGTATCTGTCTATTCCTCTTTGGATCCTTTCCCATGTATGTTATTATAGAGTGTTGAGTAGACCTCTCTTTGTATTCCATAGGTATTTTGTGATTATATATATATATATCATATGCATTAGTACATGTCTGTTGAACCCCATAACCTAATTCATACATTCCCTACACCTTTCCATTTGGTTATACATAATTTGGTTTTCTGAATCTATGCGTGTCCTTCTCTTGGAAATTATTGCATGGGTATCAAGTTTTAGGTAACACGTATAAGTGATGTCATAGGATATCTGTCTTTCGGTTTCTTTCTTCAAGTTGGGTGATTATCTCTAGATCCTTCTGTAGTGGTGGCAACGGCACTGTTCCATGCTTTTTCATGGCTAATATTCCATTGTGTACATGGACGACTTCTTCTTGGTACATTTTTCTGTTGGTGGACATTTTGGTTTCCTCCAGGTCTTGGCTATGGTACATGTTGCTGAATTGAAGGCCTGGCAGGCTGTGTCTTTTTGATTCTGGTCTACTCAGGTGATAGGCCCATCAGTGGGCCTACCAGATCACATGGTAGCTCAATTTTTACCTTGAAACGCACCTCCGTTCTGTTCTCACTACTGGCTCTTACCAGGTTACATCCCACCAGCAGCTAAAGGGTATGCAGTTCTCTAAAACCCCTTCAGCACTTATTTTTTGTAGAGTTTTCTTGCTGATGATCATTCTGACGGCTGTGAGGTGAACGTTTTGGTACACTGGATTTGCATGGCTTTATTAATTCCTGATGTTCAGCCTTTTTCCATTCCCGTTTTTTTAACGAAAGAAAGAAAGAAAGAAAGAAAGAAAGAAAAAGAATCATAAGACAAATGTGCATAAAATATGCCTCTTGAAACTGTCGTTTTGAAATGTGGACGTCTTTCGAATTTTTTGGTCGATATACGGCCCCAGGATTTGTTTTCAGGGCAGGTGTCATTTACACGCCTGCAATTATTTTGAATATCAACTGACCATTAGCACTGGGTTAAAAGCTGCTGTTGTGTGAAACGGCCACAAGGTGGCAGCAGCTGTCCTTTACTAAATCTGGTTACTAGGGCAACAGAACGTCAATGGAAGTCGTGTTCTAGGTTGTAATTTAGAATGGAATTTGCCAGGAAAAAGCCCCTTAAGTTTATGTCCCTACTTCTTGTTCGTTTCTTTAATTGAATTTATATTTTTTATCACAGCAAGTTTGATTACAATGCTTTGCTTGTTCTAGGTGTGCAAGATGTGGTTCTTTTACACATATACCTATGTCTATTCTTCCTGGGATCCTTTTCCCATGTACGTTATGAGAGAATGTTGAGTAGTCTTCTCTTGGTATTCCGTAGGTTTTTGGTGATTATATATTTCACCTGTGTTTGTATGAGTCTCTTAACCCCAATGACCGAATGTATCGAATCCTCACACCTTTCCATTGGTAAACCATAAGTTTGTTTAATGAATCTGTGATTGCCCTTCTCTGTGGAAATATCTTCACTGGTATCAATTTTTAGGCAACACCTATAAGTGATACCATACAATATGTGTCTTTCTCTTTCTGACTTACTACATGTTGCGTGATTACCTGTAGACTCATCTACAGTGCTGCAAATGACATTGTGTCCTTTTTTTCCTTGGCTAATATTCCGTCTGTACATGTACCAGTTCTTCTTTGTCCACTCATCTGTTGATGGACTTTTTGGTTGCTTCCATGTCTTGGCTATTGTAATACTGCAGCAATGCACATTTGCCTGCCTGTGTCTTTCCAATTCTGTCTTCTTACGTTATAGGCCCAGGAGTGGGCCTGCTGGATCTTATGGTAGCCAAATGTTTACCTTATAACGGCACCTCCATTCTGTTCTCATTAGTGGCTCTTACCAGGTTACGTCCCACTTCAAGGTGAGGGTACGCACTTCTCCACAACACCTTCAGCATTTATTGTTTGTAGTTTTTTTGCTGATGTTTATTCTGACTAGTGTGAGCTGATACCTCTTTGTGGTTGGATTTGCATGCGTCTCATAATCCCTTGAAATTGAGCTTTCTGGCATGTCCTTTTTTCCTTGAAACTGTGAGTACAGCCTAGCTCTTCAAATTGTTTTCTTGAAGTATGTGTGACATTTTGAACTATTTTGGCCATTACTTCCCTCAAGACACTTTGAGGGCAGGTTTCATTTACAGCCCTCCAGTACTGGTGCATAGGAAGTGACCCTTAACACAGGTTTTAAAGCTGCTGTTGCAGGTAACGGCCAGAGGGCGGCAGCATTTCTGCTTTTCCCAATCTGGTAACTAGGGTATCTGACCTTCCTGCCAGCGTTGGTCCTCGGTTATAAATTAGAGGGGAATGTGCCCGGATAAACCCCCAAAACCTGATGTCTCCTTACTTATCTTTGTTTTTTAAAATGAATTTTTATTTTTTTATTGGAGTCATATTCTGCTGTGTACGTGGACCACTTCTTCTTTGTGAATTCCTCTGTTGATGGACATTTTCATTGCTTCCAAGTGTTGGCTATGGTAAATATTGCTGGAGTGCAGGATTGCCGGCCTGTTTCTTTATTATTATTATTAATTTTTGTGGTACGTGGGCTTCTCACTGCCGTGGCCCCTCCCGTTGCAGAGCACAGGCTCCAGACACGCAGGCCCAGCAGCCATAGCTCATGGGACTAGCCGCTCCGCAGCATGTGGGTTCTTCCCGGACCGGGGCACGAACCCGTGTCCCCTGCATCGGCAGGCGGACTCTCAACCACTGCGCCACCAGTGAAGCCCAGCCTGTGACCTTTTGATTCACATCCTCTCAGGCGATAGGCCCAGAAGTGGGTATGCTTGATTGAATGGTAGCTCAATATTTACCTTTTCAAGGCACCTCCTTTGTGTTTTCATTACTGGCTCTTACCATGTTCCACGTTGAACCAAGGGTAGGCATTTCTCCACAACCCCTTCAGCATTTATTATTTGCAGAATTTTTGCTGATTGCCCTTCTGACTGGTGTGAGCTGATAGGTTTTCGTAATTTGGATTTGCATGTGTTTAATTATTCCTAATGTTCAGCATTTTCCACACCGTTTTAAATTTCTGTTAAACAAACAACCAAAACAAACGGTGAGTACAATAGACCGGTTGAAATTGCCTTCTTGAAAGGTGGCCCTCTTTTGAATTTCTCGGTCTATTTTCGACCCCAGGTTTCTTTTTTGAGGGCGGGTGTCATTTACAGGCCTGCAATGAGTGTGAATATTTAGTGACCATTAGCCCTGGGCTTAAAGCTGCTGTTGTGGGAAACGGCCACAAGGCGGCAGCATTTCTCCATTCCCAAATCTGGTTACTAGGGCAGCAGAGCCTTTCTGGAAGTCCTGTTCCTAGGTTGTAAATTACAATGGAATGTGCCAGGAAAAACCCCCATAAGTTTATGTCACATTAATTCATGTTTTAATTTTTTATCGCGGTAATGATTAGAATATTGTTTGTCCTAGGTGTACACAATCTGGTTCATTTGTACATTACATATACATGTTCACGTACAGATCCACTTCCCATGTAAATTATTGCAGAGTGTTCCATAGACCTCCCTTGCTATATGTTCGGTCTTTTTGATATACGTATTTAATAGGTATCTGTACACGTATGGTAAGTGTACTCTTAATTTTTCCATTCCCCCCACCTTTCTTTTTAGATAAGCATAGTTTGTTTTCTAAGTCTGTGAGTGTCTTTCTCTGTGGAAATATGTTCATTTGTGTCAGTTCTTAGATAACGCCTATAAGTGGTATCATAAGATATGTCTTTTGCTTTCCGACTTACCTCATGTTCTGTGATTATCTCTAGGCTCATCTATGGTGCCTCAAAGAGAAGTGTTTCATTGTTTTCCATGGCTAATATTCCATTGTGTACATGGACTACTTCTTCTTTATCCATTCATTCGTTTTATGGACATTTTGGTTGCTTCCGTGCCTTGGCTATTGTGAAAGTTCCTGCAGTGCAGCTGTTGAAGCCTGTGCCTTCTCGACTCTGGACTTCTCAGGTGAGAGGCTCATCGGTGGGCCTGCTGAATGGAATGGTGGCTCAAGTTTTACTTTTAAACGCAGCTCCTTTCTGTTCTCAGTATTGGCTGTTACCACTTTACATCTCACCAGCAGCTAGAGGGTACACAGTTCTCTAAATCCCCTTCAGCATTTATTGTTTGTAAACTTTTTGCTGATGGTAGTTGACATGTGTGAGTTGAAACCGTTTTGGAGGTTAGATTTTCATGAGTCTAATGATTCCTGATGTTGAGCTTTTATCCATTTTCCTCATTGTTGAAAAAGAGTGAGTAAAACTTTCCCCTCCATACTATCTCCTTGAAAATTTTGCCAGTTTTGAATTTTTTTGGCCATTCCCTACCTCAGGACATTTTTTGACGGCAGGTGTCCTTTAGAGCCCCGAGTCCCTGTGAACGTTAAGTGACCATTAGCTGTGGGTTTAAAGCTGCCCTTGTGGGAAACGGCCACAAGGCGGCAGCATTTCTTCATTTCCAACTCTGGGATTTGGGGCAACAGAGCTTTCCTGGAAATCATGTTAGAACGCTGCAAATTAGAGTGGAATGTGCCAGCGCAAACCCCCAAGAGCTTATATCTCCTAAATTGTTGTTTGCTTTTGAAATTTAATTTTTATGAATGATCAGAGCAAATTTGATAAAAATGTAGATTCTCCTGGGTGTACAGTTTCTGGTTCATCCTATCAATGTATCTGTCTATTCCTCTTTGGATCCTTTCCCATGTATGTTATTATAGAGTGTTGAGTAGACCTCTCTTTGTATTCCATAGGTATTTTGTGATTATATATATATATATATATATCATATGCCTTAGTACATGTCTGTTGAACCCCATAACCTAATTCATACATTCCCTACACCTTTCCATTTGGTTATACATAATTTGGTTTTCTGAATCTATGCGTGTCCTTCTCTTGGAAATTATTGCATGGGTATCAAGTTTTAGGTAACACGTATAAGTGATGTCATAGGATATCTGTCTTTCGGTTTCTTTCTTCAAGTTGGGTGATTATCTCTAGATCCTTCTGTAGTGGTGGCAACGGCACTGTTCCATGCTTTTTCATGGCTAATATTCCATTGTGTACATGGACGACTTCTTCTTGGTACATTTTTCTGTTGGTGGACATTTTGGTTTCCTCCAGGTCTTGGCTATGGTACATGTTGCTGAATTGAAGGCCTGGCAGGCTGTGTCTTTTTGATTCTGGTCTACTCAGGTGATAGGCCCATCAGTGGGCCTACCAGATCACATGGTAGCTCAATTTTTACCTTGAAACGCACCTCCGTTCTGTTCTCACTACTGGCTCTTACCAGGTTACATCCCACCAGCAGCTAAAGGGTATGCAGTTCTCTAAAACCCCTTCAGCACTTATTTTTTGTAGAGTTTTCTTGCTGATGATCATTCTGACGGCTGTGAGGTGAACGTTTTGGTACACTGGATTTGCATGGCTTTATTAATTCCTGATGTTCAGCCTTTTTCCATTCCCGTTTTTTTAACGAAAGAAAGAAAGAAAGAAAGAAAGAAAAAGAATCATAAGACAAATGTGCATAAAATATGCCTCTTGAAACTGTCGTTTTGAAATGTGGACGTCTTTCGAATTTTTTGGTCGATATACGGCCCCAGGATTTGTTTTCAGGGCAGGTGTCATTTACACGCCTGCAATTATTTTGAATATCAACTGACCATTAGCACTGGGTTAAAAGCTGCTGTTGTGTGAAACGGCCACAAGGTGGCAGCAGCTGTCCTTTACTAAATCTGGTTACTAGGGCAACAGAACGTCAATGGAAGTCGTGTTCTAGGTTGTAATTTAGAATGGAATTTGCCAGGAAAAAGCCCCTTAAGTTTATGTCCCTACTTCTTGTTCGTTTCTTTAATTGAATTTATATTTTTTATCACAGCAAGTTTGATTACAATGCTTTGCTTGTTCTAGGTGTGCAAGATGTGGTTCTTTTACACATATACCTATGTCTATTCTTCCTGGGATCCTTTTCCCATGTACGTTATGAGAGAATGTTGAGTAGTCTTCTCTTGGTATTCCGTAGGTTTTTGGTGATTATATATTTCACCTGTGTTTGTATGAGTCTCTTAACCCCAATGACCGAATGTATCGAATCCTCACACCTTTCCATTGGTAAACCATAAGTTTGTTTAATGAATCTGTGATTGCCCTTCTCTGTGGAAATATCTTCACTGGTATCAATTTTTAGGCAACACCTATAAGTGATACCATACAATATGTGTCTTTCTCTTTCTGACTTACTACATGTTGCGTGATTACCTGTAGACTCATCTACAGTGCTGCAAATGACATTGTGTCCTTTTTTTCCTTGGCTAATATTCCGTCTGTACATGTACCAGTTCTTCTTTGTCCACTCATCTGTTGATGGACTTTTTGGTTGCTTCCATGTCTTGGCTATTGTAATACTGCAGCAATGCACATTTGCCTGCCTGTGTCTTTCCAATTCTGTCTTCTTACGTTATAGGCCCAGGAGTGGGCCTGCTGGATCTTATGGTAGCCAAATGTTTACCTTATAACGGCACCTCCATTCTGTTCTCATTAGTGGCTCTTACCAGGTTACGTCCCACTTCAAGGTGAGGGTACGCACTTCTCCACAACACCTTCAGCATTTATTGTTTGTAGTTTTTTTGCTGATGTTTATTCTGACTAGTGTGAGCTGATACCTCTTTGTGGTTGGATTTGCATGCGTCTCATAATCCCTTGAAATTGAGCTTTCTGGCATGTCCTTTTTTCCTTGAAACTGTGAGTACAGCCTAGCTCTTCAAATTGTTTTCTTGAAGTATGTGTGACATTTTGAACTATTTTGGCCATTACTTCCCTCAAGACACTTTGAGGGCAGGTTTCATTTACAGCCCTCCAGTACTGGTGCATAGGAAGTGACCCTTAACACAGGTTTTAAAGCTGCTGTTGCAGGTAACGGCCAGAGGGCGGCAGCATTTCTGCTTTTCCCAATCTGGTAACTAGGGTATCTGACCTTCCTGCCAGCGTTGGTCCTCGGTTATAAATTAGAGGGGAATGTGCCCGGATAAACCCCCAAAACCTGATGTCTCCTTACTTATCTTTGTTTTTTAAAATGAATTTTTATTTTTTTATTGGAGTCATATTCTGCTGTGTACGTGGACCACTTCTTCTTTGTGAATTCCTCTGTTGATGGACATTTTCATTGCTTCCAAGTGTTGGCTATGGTAAATATTGCTGGAGTGCAGGATTGCCGGCCTGTTTCTTTATTATTATTATTAATTTTTGTGGTACGTGGGCTTCTCACTGCCGTGGCCCCTCCCGTTGCAGAGCACAGGCTCCAGACACGCAGGCCCAGCAGCCATAGCTCATGGGACTAGCCGCTCCGCAGCATGTGGGTTCTTCCCGGACCGGGGCACGAACCCGTGTCCCCTGCATCGGCAGGCGGACTCTCAACCACTGCGCCACCAGTGAAGCCCAGCCTGTGACCTTTTGATTCACATCCTCTCAGGCGATAGGCCCAGAAGTGGGTATGCTTGATTGAATGGTAGCTCAATATTTACCTTTTCAAGGCACCTCCTTTGTGTTTTCATTACTGGCTCTTACCATGTTCCACGTTGAACCAAGGGTAGGCATTTCTCCACAACCCCTTCAGCATTTATTATTTGCAGAATTTTTGCTGATTGCCCTTCTGACTGGTGTGAGCTGATAGGTTTTCGTAATTTGGATTTGCATGTGTTTAATTATTCCTAATGTTCAGCATTTTCCACACCGTTTTAAATTTCTGTTAAACAAACAACCAAAACAAACGGTGAGTACAATAGACCGGTTGAAATTGCCTTCTTGAAAGGTGGCCCTCTTTTGAATTTCTCGGTCTATTTTCGACCCCAGGTTTCTTTTTTGAGGGCGGGTGTCATTTACAGGCCTGCAATGAGTGTGAATATTTAGTGACCATTAGCCCTGGGCTTAAAGCTGCTGTTGTGGGAAACGGCCACAAGGCGGCAGCATTTCTCCATTCCCAAATCTGGTTACTAGGGCAGCAGAGCCTTTCTGGAAGTCCTGTTCCTAGGTTGTAAATTACAATGGAATGTGCCAGGAAAAACCCCCATAAGTTTATGTCACATTAATTCATGTTTTAATTTTTTATCGCGGTAATGATTAGAATATTGTTTGTCCTAGGTGTACACAATCTGGTTCATTTGTACATTACATATACATGTTCACGTACAGATCCACTTCCCATGTAAATTATTGCAGAGTGTTCCATAGACCTCCCTTGCTATATGTTCGGTCTTTTTGATATACGTATTTAATAGGTATCTGTACACGTATGGTAAGTGTACTCTTAATTTTTCCATTCCCCCCACCTTTCTTTTTAGATAAGCATAGTTTGTTTTCTAAGTCTGTGAGTGTCTTTCTCTGTGGAAATATGTTCATTTGTGTCAGTTCTTAGATAACGCCTATAAGTGGTATCATAAGATATGTCTTTTGCTTTCCGACTTACCTCATGTTCTGTGATTATCTCTAGGCTCATCTATGGTGCCTCAAAGAGAAGTGTTTCATTGTTTTCCATGGCTAATATTCCATTGTGTACATGGACTACTTCTTCTTTATCCATTCATTCGTTTTATGGACATTTTGGTTGCTTCCGTGCCTTGGCTATTGTGAAAGTTCCTGCAGTGCAGCTGTTGAAGCCTGTGCCTTCTCGACTCTGGACTTCTCAGGTGAGAGGCTCATCGGTGGGCCTGCTGAATGGAATGGTGGCTCAAGTTTTACTTTTAAACGCAGCTCCTTTCTGTTCTCAGTATTGGCTGTTACCACTTTACATCTCACCAGCAGCTAGAGGGTACACAGTTCTCTAAATCCCCTTCAGCATTTATTGTTTGTAAACTTTTTGCTGATGGTAGTTGACATGTGTGAGTTGAAACCGTTTTGGAGGTTAGATTTTCATGAGTCTAATGATTCCTGATGTTGAGCTTTTATCCATTTTCCTCATTGTTGAAAAAGAGTGAGTAAAACTTTCCCCTCCATACTATCTCCTTGAAAATTTTGCCAGTTTTGAATTTTTTTGGCCATTCCCTACCTCAGGACATTTTTTGACGGCAGGTGTCCTTTAGAGCCCCGAGTCCCTGTGAACGTTAAGTGACCATTAGCTGTGGGTTTAAAGCTGCCCTTGTGGGAAACGGCCACAAGGCGGCAGCATTTCTTCATTTCCAACTCTGGGATTTGGGGCAACAGAGCTTTCCTGGAAATCATGTTAGAACGCTGCAAATTAGAGTGGAATGTGCCAGCGCAAACCCCCAAGAGCTTATATCTCCTAAATTGTTGTTTGCTTTTGAAATTTAATTTTTATGAATGATCAGAGCAAATTTGATAAAAATGTAGATTCTCCTGGGTGTACAGTTTCTGGTTCATCCTATCAATGTATCTGTCTATTCCTCTTTGGATCCTTTCCCATGTATGTTATTATAGAGTGTTGAGTAGACCTCTCTTTGTATTCCATAGGTATTTTGTGATTATATATATATATATATATATCATATGCCTTAGTACATGTCTGTTGAACCCCATAACCTAATTCATACATTCCCTACACCTTTCCATTTGGTTATACATAATTTGGTTTTCTGAATCTATGCGTGTCCTTCTCTTGGAAATTATTGCATGGGTATCAAGTTTTAGGTAACACGTATAAGTGATGTCATAGGATATCTGTCTTTCGGTTTCTTTCTTCAAGTTGGGTGATTATCTCTAGATCCTTCTGTAGTGGTGGCAACGGCACTGTTCCATGCTTTTTCATGGCTAATATTCCATTGTGTACATGGACGACTTCTTCTTGGTACATTTTTCTGTTGGTGGACATTTTGGTTTCCTCCAGGTCTTGGCTATGGTACATGTTGCTGAATTGAAGGCCTGGCAGGCTGTGTCTTTTTGATTCTGGTCTACTCAGGTGATAGGCCCATCAGTGGGCCTACCAGATCACATGGTAGCTCAATTTTTACCTTGAAACGCACCTCCGTTCTGTTCTCACTACTGGCTCTTACCAGGTTACATCCCACCAGCAGCTAAAGGGTATGCAGTTCTCTAAAACCCCTTCAGCACTTATTTTTTGTAGAGTTTTCTTGCTGATGATCATTCTGACGGCTGTGAGGTGAACGTTTTGGTACACTGGATTTGCATGGCTTTATTAATTCCTGATGTTCAGCCTTTTTCCATTCCCGTTTTTTTAACGAAAGAAAGAAAGAAAGAAAGAAAGAAAAAGAATCATAAGACAAATGTGCATAAAATATGCCTCTTGAAACTGTCGTTTTGAAATGTGGACGTCTTTCGAATTTTTTGGTCGATATACGGCCCCAGGATTTGTTTTCAGGGCAGGTGTCATTTACACGCCTGCAATTATTTTGAATATCAACTGACCATTAGCACTGGGTTAAAAGCTGCTGTTGTGTGAAACGGCCACAAGGTGGCAGCAGCTGTCCTTTACTAAATCTGGTTACTAGGGCAACAGAACGTCAATGGAAGTCGTGTTCTAGGTTGTAATTTAGAATGGAATTTGCCAGGAAAAAGCCCCTTAAGTTTATGTCCCTACTTCTTGTTCGTTTCTTTAATTGAATTTATATTTTTTATCACAGCAAGTTTGATTACAATGCTTTGCTTGTTCTAGGTGTGCAAGATGTGGTTCTTTTACACATATACCTATGTCTATTCTTCCTGGGATCCTTTTCCCATGTACGTTATGAGAGAATGTTGAGTAGTCTTCTCTTGGTATTCCGTAGGTTTTTGGTGATTATATATTTCACCTGTGTTTGTATGAGTCTCTTAACCCCAATGACCGAATGTATCGAATCCTCACACCTTTCCATTGGTAAACCATAAGTTTGTTTAATGAATCTGTGATTGCCCTTCTCTGTGGAAATATCTTCACTGGTATCAATTTTTAGGCAACACCTATAAGTGATACCATACAATATGTGTCTTTCTCTTTCTGACTTACTACATGTTGCGTGATTACCTGTAGACTCATCTACAGTGCTGCAAATGACATTGTGTCCTTTTTTTCCTTGGCTAATATTCCGTCTGTACATGTACCAGTTCTTCTTTGTCCACTCATCTGTTGATGGACTTTTTGGTTGCTTCCATGTCTTGGCTATTGTAATACTGCAGCAATGCACATTTGCCTGCCTGTGTCTTTCCAATTCTGTCTTCTTACGTTATAGGCCCAGGAGTGGGCCTGCTGGATCTTATGGTAGCCAAATGTTTACCTTATAACGGCACCTCCATTCTGTTCTCATTAGTGGCTCTTACCAGGTTACGTCCCACTTCAAGGTGAGGGTACGCACTTCTCCACAACACCTTCAGCATTTATTGTTTGTAGTTTTTTTGCTGATGTTTATTCTGACTAGTGTGAGCTGATACCTCTTTGTGGTTGGATTTGCATGCGTCTCATAATCCCTTGAAATTGAGCTTTCTGGCATGTCCTTTTTTCCTTGAAACTGTGAGTACAGCCTAGCTCTTCAAATTGTTTTCTTGAAGTATGTGTGACATTTTGAACTATTTTGGCCATTACTTCCCTCAAGACACTTTGAGGGCAGGTTTCATTTACAGCCCTCCAGTACTGGTGCATAGGAAGTGACCCTTAACACAGGTTTTAAAGCTGCTGTTGCAGGTAACGGCCAGAGGGCGGCAGCATTTCTGCTTTTCCCAATCTGGTAACTAGGGTATCTGACCTTCCTGCCAGCGTTGGTCCTCGGTTATAAATTAGAGGGGAATGTGCCCGGATAAACCCCCAAAACCTGATGTCTCCTTACTTATCTTTGTTTTTTAAAATGAATTTTTATTTTTTTATTGGAGTCATATTCTGCTGTGTACGTGGACCACTTCTTCTTTGTGAATTCCTCTGTTGATGGACATTTTCATTGCTTCCAAGTGTTGGCTATGGTAAATATTGCTGGAGTGCAGGATTGCCGGCCTGTTTCTTTATTATTATTATTAATTTTTGTGGTACGTGGGCTTCTCACTGCCGTGGCCCCTCCCGTTGCAGAGCACAGGCTCCAGACACGCAGGCCCAGCAGCCATAGCTCATGGGACTAGCCGCTCCGCAGCATGTGGGTTCTTCCCGGACCGGGGCACGAACCCGTGTCCCCTGCATCGGCAGGCGGACTCTCAACCACTGCGCCACCAGTGAAGCCCAGCCTGTGACCTTTTGATTCACATCCTCTCAGGCGATAGGCCCAGAAGTGGGTATGCTTGATTGAATGGTAGCTCAATATTTACCTTTTCAAGGCACCTCCTTTGTGTTTTCATTACTGGCTCTTACCATGTTCCACGTTGAACCAAGGGTAGGCATTTCTCCACAACCCCTTCAGCATTTATTATTTGCAGAATTTTTGCTGATTGCCCTTCTGACTGGTGTGAGCTGATAGGTTTTCGTAATTTGGATTTGCATGTGTTTAATTATTCCTAATGTTCAGCATTTTCCACACCGTTTTAAATTTCTGTTAAACAAACAACCAAAACAAACGGTGAGTACAATAGACCGGTTGAAATTGCCTTCTTGAAAGGTGGCCCTCTTTTGAATTTCTCGGTCTATTTTCGACCCCAGGTTTCTTTTTTGAGGGCGGGTGTCATTTACAGGCCTGCAATGAGTGTGAATATTTAGTGACCATTAGCCCTGGGCTTAAAGCTGCTGTTGTGGGAAACGGCCACAAGGCGGCAGCATTTCTCCATTCCCAAATCTGGTTACTAGGGCAGCAGAGCCTTTCTGGAAGTCCTGTTCCTAGGTTGTAAATTACAATGGAATGTGCCAGGAAAAACCCCCATAAGTTTATGTCACATTAATTCATGTTTTAATTTTTTATCGCGGTAATGATTAGAATATTGTTTGTCCTAGGTGTACACAATCTGGTTCATTTGTACATTACATATACATGTTCACGTACAGATCCACTTCCCATGTAAATTATTGCAGAGTGTTCCATAGACCTCCCTTGCTATATGTTCGGTCTTTTTGATATACGTATTTAATAGGTATCTGTACACGTATGGTAAGTGTACTCTTAATTTTTCCATTCCCCCCACCTTTCTTTTTAGATAAGCATAGTTTGTTTTCTAAGTCTGTGAGTGTCTTTCTCTGTGGAAATATGTTCATTTGTGTCAGTTCTTAGATAACGCCTATAAGTGGTATCATAAGATATGTCTTTTGCTTTCCGACTTACCTCATGTTCTGTGATTATCTCTAGGCTCATCTATGGTGCCTCAAAGAGAAGTGTTTCATTGTTTTCCATGGCTAATATTCCATTGTGTACATGGACTACTTCTTCTTTATCCATTCATTCGTTTTATGGACATTTTGGTTGCTTCCGTGCCTTGGCTATTGTGAAAGTTCCTGCAGTGCAGCTGTTGAAGCCTGTGCCTTCTCGACTCTGGACTTCTCAGGTGAGAGGCTCATCGGTGGGCCTGCTGAATGGAATGGTGGCTCAAGTTTTACTTTTAAACGCAGCTCCTTTCTGTTCTCAGTATTGGCTGTTACCACTTTACATCTCACCAGCAGCTAGAGGGTACACAGTTCTCTAAATCCCCTTCAGCATTTATTGTTTGTAAACTTTTTGCTGATGGTAGTTGACATGTGTGAGTTGAAACCGTTTTGGAGGTTAGATTTTCATGAGTCTAATGATTCCTGATGTTGAGCTTTTATCCATTTTCCTCATTGTTGAAAAAGAGTGAGTAAAACTTTCCCCTCCATACTATCTCCTTGAAAATTTTGCCAGTTTTGAATTTTTTTGGCCATTCCCTACCTCAGGACATTTTTTGACGGCAGGTGTCCTTTAGAGCCCCGAGTCCCTGTGAACGTTAAGTGACCATTAGCTGTGGGTTTAAAGCTGCCCTTGTGGGAAACGGCCACAAGGCGGCAGCATTTCTTCATTTCCAACTCTGGGATTTGGGGCAACAGAGCTTTCCTGGAAATCATGTTAGAACGCTGCAAATTAGAGTGGAATGTGCCAGCGCAAACCCCCAAGAGCTTATATCTCCTAAATTGTTGTTTGCTTTTGAAATTTAATTTTTATGAATGATCAGAGCAAATTTGATAAAAATGTAGATTCTCCTGGGTGTACAGTTTCTGGTTCATCCTATCAATGTATCTGTCTATTCCTCTTTGGATCCTTTCCCATGTATGTTATTATAGAGTGTTGAGTAGACCTCTCTTTGTATTCCATAGGTATTTTGTGATTATATATATATATATATATATATATCATATGCCTTAGTACATGTCTGTTGAACCCCATAACCTAATTCATACATTCCCTACACCTTTCCATTTGGTTATACATAATTTGGTTTTCTGAATCTATGCGTGTCCTTCTCTTGGAAATTATTGCATGGGTATCAAGTTTTAGGTAACACGTATAAGTGATGTCATAGGATATCTGTCTTTCGGTTTCTTTCTTCAAGTTGGGTGATTATCTCTAGATCCTTCTGTAGTGGTGGCAACGGCACTGTTCCATGCTTTTTCATGGCTAATATTCCATTGTGTACATGGACGACTTCTTCTTGGTACATTTTTCTGTTGGTGGACATTTTGGTTTCCTCCAGGTCTTGGCTATGGTACATGTTGCTGAATTGAAGGCCTGGCAGGCTGTGTCTTTTTGATTCTGGTCTACTCAGGTGATAGGCCCATCAGTGGGCCTACCAGATCACATGGTAGCTCAATTTTTACCTTGAAACGCACCTCCGTTCTGTTCTCACTACTGGCTCTTACCAGGTTACATCCCACCAGCAGCTAAAGGGTATGCAGTTCTCTAAAACCCCTTCAGCACTTATTTTTTGTAGAGTTTTCTTGCTGATGATCATTCTGACGGCTGTGAGGTGAACGTTTTGGTACACTGGATTTGCATGGCTTTATTAATTCCTGATGTTCAGCCTTTTTCCATTCCCGTTTTTTTAACGAAAGAAAGAAAGAAAGAAAGAAAGAAAGAAAGAAAAAGAATCATAAGACAAATGTGCATAAAATATGCCTCTTGAAACTGTCGTTTTGAAATGTGGACGTCTTTCGAATTTTTTGGTCGATATACGGCCCCAGGATTTGTTTTCAGGGCAGGTGTCATTTACACGCCTGCAATTATTTTGAATATCAACTGACCATTAGCACTGGGTTAAAAGCTGCTGTTGTGTGAAACGGCCACAAGGTGGCAGCAGCTGTCCTTTACTAAATCTGGTTACTAGGGCAACAGAACGTCAATGGAAGTCGTGTTCTAGGTTGTAATTTAGAATGGAATTTGCCAGGAAAAAGCCCCTTAAGTTTATGTCCCTACTTCTTGTTCGTTTCTTTAATTGAATTTATATTTTTTATCACAGCAAGTTTGATTACAATGCTTTGCTTGTTCTAGGTGTGCAAGATGTGGTTCTTTTACACATATACCTATGTCTATTCTTCCTGGGATCCTTTTCCCATGTACGTTATGAGAGAATGTTGAGTAGTCTTCTCTTGGTATTCCGTAGGTTTTTGGTGATTATATATTTCACCTGTGTTTGTATGAGTCTCTTAACCCCAATGACCGAATGTATCGAATCCTCACACCTTTCCATTGGTAAACCATAAGTTTGTTTAATGAATCTGTGATTGCCCTTCTCTGTGGAAATATCTTCACTGGTATCAATTTTTAGGCAACACCTATAAGTGATACCATACAATATGTGTCTTTCTCTTTCTGACTTACTACATGTTGCGTGATTACCTGTAGACTCATCTACAGTGCTGCAAATGACATTGTGTCCTTTTTTTCCTTGGCTATCTGTACATGTACCAGTTCTTCTTTGTCCACTCATCTGTTGATGGACTTTTTGGTTGCTTCCATGTCTTGGCTATTGTAATACTGCAGCAATGCACATTTGCCTGCCTGTGTCTTTCCAATTCTGTCTTCTTACGTTATAGGCCCAGGAGTGGGCCTGCTGGATCTTATGGTAGCCAAATGTTTACCTTATAATGGCACCTCCATTCTGTTCTCATTAGTGGCTCTTACCAGGTTACGTCCCACTTCAAGGTGAGGGTACACACTTCTCCACAACACCTTCAGCATTTATTGTTTGTAGTTTTTTTGCTGATGTTTATTCTGACTAGTGTGAGCTGATACCTCTTTGTGGTTGGATTTGCATGCGTCTCATAATCCCTTGAAATTGAGCTTTCTGGCATGTCCTTTTTTCCTTGAAACTGTGAGTACAGCCTAGCTCTTCAAATTGTTTTCTTGAAGTATGTGTGACATTTTGAACTATTTTGGCCATTACTTCCCTCAAGACACTTTGAGGGCAGGTTTCATTTACAGCCCTCCAGTACTGGTGCATAGGAAGTGACCCTTAACACAGGTTTTAAAGCTGCTGTTGCAGGTAACGGCCAGAGGGCGGCAGCATTTCTGCTCTTCCCAATCTGGTAACTAGGGAATCCGACCTTCCTGCCAGTGTTGGTCCTCGGTTATAAATTAGAGGGGAATGTGCCCGGATAAACCCCCCAAACCTGATGTCTCCTTACTTATCTTTGTTTTTTAAAATGAATTTTTATTTTTTTATTGGAGTCATATTCCGGTGTGCACATGGACCACTTCTTCTTTGTGAATTCCTCTGTTGATGGACATTTTCATTGCTTCCAAGTGTTGGCTATGGTAAATATTGCTGGAGTGCAGGATTGCCGGCCTGTTTCTTTATTATTATTCTTATTTTTTGCGGTACGTGGGCCTCTCACTGCCAGGGCCCCTCCCGTTGCAGAGCACAGGCTCCAGACACGCAGGCCCAGCAGCCATAGCTCATGGGACTAGCCGCTCCGCAGCATGTGGGTTCTTCCCGGACCGGGGCACGAACCCGTGTCGCCTGCATCGGCAGGCGGACTCTCAACCACTGCGCCACGAGTGAAGCCCAGGCTGTGACCTTTTGATTCACATCCTCTCAGGCGATAGGCCCAGAAGTGGGTATGCTTGATTGAATGGTAGCTCAATATTTACCTTTTCAAGGCACCTCCTTTGTGTTTTCATTACTGGCTCTTACCATGTTCCATGTTGAACCAAGGGTAGGCGTTTCTCCACAACCCCTTCAGCATTTATTGTTTGCAGAATTTTTGCTGATTGCCCTTCTGACTGGTGTGAGCTGATAGGTTTTTGTAATTTGGATTTGCATGTGTTTAATTATTCCTAATGTTCAGCATTTTCCACACCGTTTTAAATTTCTGTTAAACAAACAACCAAAACAAACGGTGAGTACAATAGACCGGTTGAAATTGCCTTCTTGAAAGGTGGCCCTCTTTTGAATTTCTCGGTCTATTTTCGACCCCAGGTTTCTTTTTTGAGGGCGGGTGTCATTTACAGGCCTGCAATGAGTGTGAATATTTAGTGACCATTAGCCCTGGGCTTAAAGCTGCTGTTGTGGGAAACGGCCACAAGGCGGCAGCATTTCTCCATTCCCAAATCTGGTTACTAGGGCAGCAGAGCCTTTCTGGAAGTCCTGTTCCTAGGTTGTAAATTACAATGGAATGTGCCAGGAAAAACCCCCATAAGTTTATGTCACATTAATTCATGTTTTAATTTTTTATCGCGGTAATGATTAGAATATTGTTTGTCCTAGGTGTACACAATCTGGTTCATTTGTACATTACATATACATGTTCACGTACAGATCCACTTCCCATGTAAATTATTGCAGAGTGTTCCATAGACCTCCCTTGCTATATGTTCGGTCTTTTTGATATACGTATTTAATAGGTATCTGTACACGTATGGTAAGTGTACTCTTAATTTTTCCATTCCCCCCACCTTTCTTTTT